>NW_025867064.1:0-3920 GCF_002878395.1 Capsicum annuum
GTATTCCTGTTATGATTCCGTATTCAATGTTCCGTGTTCCATGTTTATTACGAATATGTGTGCTTTCCTCTGCTTTATATTCCTGCATTCCTGCTTGACTCTGTTTTATATTCCTTATGGGTGCCGTATCTATGTTATGTCATCTGCTTCTGTGCTGTACTATGTGTTTGTGTGATATCTCGTGACTTGAGCCGGGGGTCTTTCGGAAACAGCCTTTCTACTTTATCAGAGGTAGAGGTATGGACTGCGTACATCTTACCCCCCCCCAGACCCCACTAAGTGGGAATACACTGGGTTTGTTGTTGTTGTTGTTGTACTTTCTGTTTTTCATTAATTTCTAGTTTTCCTATGTTTTCTAGAATTTCTGTATATGTTTCACTATCTTTCGAATCATAACTATCTGTTTCTTCAGTATCTGTTGTATTTATTCTAATTCACTGGTTTCTGGTTCTTTATTTTTATTTCTAATGTTTCTTTAAATTGATTTATCTCGTTTAATAATTTTTGTTCTTTATCTTTTTCTTCTTTTTCTTTCTATCTCTTTTCATATAAATCTTTTAACATTTGTAGTTCTTTTTCTAATTCAGCAATCCTACTATTTTTAGTTTCTTCTATTTTTCGTATTTCTTCTGCGGTTTATTTTTTTATTTTATCTATATCCTTTTTTCTGTCTATCTCTTCGTTTTCTCTTTCTATTCTTACCATGGCTGCCAACTTATCTTCTAATTTTAATTCTTATTTTTCTAACAGTAAATATAAATGTTCACCTATTTTCTTATATCTTCTTCCTAAATTAGAGAATACTATTTTTATTTTTAATCCTTCGTGATTTTCATATGTTTTTTCATCTGTTATAAATTCTTCTTTGTTCATTTTATGTATATATGTTATGTTGATATATATATTCTAGACTATCTATTGTTGATTCAAAATTTGATATTTCTTCTTTTGGTGCATTTATTGAGTTTTTACTAACTCCGGCAATTATGTTATACTGTAGTCTTTCTATCCTATTTTTAATTCTTTGCGTTTTTCAAATATTATAAATATTGTTTAGATGAATAACTGCGGAAAACTTGGGTAATAAATAGATCTATTATAGTTCTAATGGATCTATTTTTATTTGTGTGTGGATATTTCTTAACTTCTCTAAACATTTTTATTTTTAGTGTATTTATTTTAATTTTATTAATGTTCATATTTTGGGGGGTGATTATATAGTATTTGATTAAATGCTTTACTGCAATATTCTTTAGTTTTTTCTCTTAGTCTTTGTAATTTTTGTATATTATTTTGGAGGTATTCTAAATATTCTATAATTTTTGTTCTAAAATATTCAATTAAATTCTCTTTCATAAGTATTTATGTTAATTTTATTTCTTCCATATCTTGTCTCCAATATTTTAAATACTCACAGTCTATCATTTTATCCTAAAGTAGTTGTGATAATGCAAATTTCTTTGTAATAATTTATTCTAATTGTACTATATCTGATATTAAATTCTAGGTTATCTATTTCGTTAATTATCCTGTCTTTTTCTTCTATGAATAATTCTGTGTCTAAATCATATTCTAAACCGTCTTTTAATTCTAGTTGTTTTATGGTTTTATTTATCCAAATTAATCTTTCTTTTAATTGTTCTCTTCCTTTTCTAAGTTGGTATCTATAATTAATTTCTTCGTATAACCAACTTTGTTTTTCTCTAACTCTTTGAATATATTCTAGCATTTCTTAATTTGTATAATATCCATCTGAATAATTATCTAGGTAGTAATAGTGATTGTCATCACTTAAATATATTTCTCCTAACTCGTCTTCTATCTGATTTATATCTAACTCGTCATCTTCAATGTTAAATATTTTTTCCCATGTTATTTTTTTTACGTCTGTAATTTCTATATCTCTAAGTATGTATAAAACTAGTACTTCAAAAATATTTGTAATTTAGGTGGGTTAATTAAATGCTTTTTCATAATATTCTTTAGTTGTTTGTTTTAATCTTATTAATTCCTCTATATTTTCATTAAGGTATTCTATATATTTTATATCTTTGGTTCTCATATATTCTTCTAAATTTGTTTTCATTGCTTTTTCTATTAATTGTATATTTTTCATATCCATTTTCCAATATTCTAAATATACGTAATTTATCATGGTTGATGTGTAGGTTTGGTATGTAAGTATCTATAAGAGTAGTTAGGTAGATGAGGTATGTAATTTATTCTAGTCATAAAATATTTATCAAATATTTTTTCCAATATGATTTTTCTTATATCTACATTTTCTATATCCTTAAGTACATACAAAACAAGTATTTTAAATTTATCTACCATTTCGTCAGATAAATAAATATTCATTTTTCATTTGATGCTTTTTCAAAATATTCTCTTCAATCATACACATAACAAAATATGATCATTTTAGATTACTATATACTAGATTATTCTTAAATAACATGTTCTTCGGTCACTATTAGCATGGTAATATGGACATTTTCCCTTAAACAGTGCCTCTACTCTGGCTACTCCCCTATCAAGGCTTTCTTGCCTCACCGGTTTCACCTTTAGGATGGCATAGTTCTTAGGGATTTTTCTCCTTTTCCACTTTGCTAATAAACTTCTTAGCATTCTATTTTTCAAATAATTCTACTATAAAATAACTAACATGAACTTATTTTATCATATCATGATTGTCAGGAATTTATGAATTTAGCTATTCATAATCGTAAATAATTACACCTGTTCTAGTAGGTTTGATAATTCTGGGCTTTGTTTATCCATAACTTTTCCTTGGAAATATATCTGTTTTTTATTAAATATTCAAAAGTTTGTTTACAAAGGAGGGCTTTTTGCTTCAACACATGAAGACTTGCCTTTATCTTGCCGAATGACTTATATATTTATAGGAGGAAATAAACTATTCCTACTAACTTCAAATGTTTTTTACATGTAAACTATACTATTCCTACTTTTTACAAAAACGTCTTTCTTTTCAAAGTAGAAAAGGACTAGACTAAACTAGACTAGTATAATAAGACATAAACTAGGTCCTATCTTTACAAAAGAGAAAATCTTAAGACTAAAAAACAAAAAACCAGTAATGGCACTTTGGCCAAAAAGTCAAAAACTAAACAATTTACGTCACAAAATTTCAAAACTATACATGTCACTTTCTATCTTTTATTATCTTGTTTTTTGTCTTTATTTCATCATTACTCCGTTGATTTTTATCTTCTAGCTGGCGTCCTTATATTCTTGGTTGATTTTTTTATTCTAGCCAGACTTTCGGGATAATATTATCTTCTCCATTACATCTCGAACATTGATGGTCTGGATATTTGTGTCCAATTATCTTGCAATATCTTATTAATAATCCGTCTGAAATAAATCCCTTCCTAATTGCTCTTGCAGTAAATTGTTTCTCTGGGTTAAGTAGCGTCATTATCCATTGCATTGCCTAACATCTTCCATATCTGTTTGTCGTAGTTCTCTTGAATTTCAACAAATCATTTGATGATCTCTTGAATGATAGCTCCATATTGGGTTTTCCTATTAACCCAGAGAATCAATTTACTGCAATAGCAATTAGGAAGAGATTTATTTCAGACGGATTATTAACAAAATATTGCAAGATAATTGGACACAAATATCCAAACCATCAATGTTTGAGATGTAATGGAGAAGATAATATTATCCCGAAAGTTCGGCTGAAGATAAGGACGCCAGCTAGAAGACAAAAATCAACGGAATAATGATGGAATAAAGACAAAAAACACGATAATAAAAGATAGAAAGTGACATGTATAGTTTTGAAATTTTGTTACGTAAATTGTTTAGTTTTTGACTTTTTGGCTAAAGTACCATTATTGATTTTTTGTTTTTTAGTCTTAAGATTTTTTCTTTTGTAAAGATAGGACCTA
>NW_025867065.1:0-1717 GCF_002878395.1 Capsicum annuum
CTTGTTAATAGACGTGATGGCTCCAACGGCCAAGTATTGTATATACATATATATGTGTGCTCGAGCTTATACAGGTGATTATTTCCTTTTATATGCGACATGATGCTGTCCGAATTTTGGGTTGTCATAGAGGTATGCATGGGAAGTATAAGGTTATGAGCTGGTTCTCCCGGGCCTCCTCGGTTATGGGTGCCAGTCCGTCCCAATAGGATTTGAGGCGTGACAGTATATATATACTAGTTTAGAGTACGTGGCTTGCACGTGTCATTTCTATCTTTTATCTTTTGTCTTCTATCGTATCATGTTTGGCATCTCATAAATTTCAATATTTCTTGATTTGAATTCTTTTTAAATCAAAAATTCATTTTAATTTGATAATTTTATCACTTCAAATTCACAAATTATCATACTCCATTTTAATTTCAACAATCACACATAATCCTTAAAAATTTAAGAGTTATAATAAAATTAGAAAATGAAAATGAAAACAAAAGTTGCATGCTAATAATTTCACAGGGAAACTTGGAGGAGTTCTAATTATAAGCGAAAATAGTTATCATCTTCTTTCATAGATGTCATCGATGATCTCATGTTTCAAACATTCTCAAAGTATGGTGCTAGGATTGCAATACTAAAGGCTTAATCCTTTGACATTTGGAGTTACTATTCTCACATTAAAACTCAAATTACATTTATCCAATTAGTGTTTACAATTGGTGGTTAGAAAATACGACTTCATGGTCTTCAAACTAACAAATTCATCCTTACTGCAAAATAAAAATATAAACTTTAGTCCAAAACACATATACCAAGATCAAGAGTAGAATATATTGAAATAACATAATTTGATGATCGAGAATAGATCATTTACTATAGTGCCTATCTTTGAGTCCCCAACAACACGAAGATTCTTTGATGGATTATCAACATGAAACATGTGAATGCATAATTACGTAAAAGAGCCAAAAAAATATTATAAAACTCAATGGCCACATAATTTTGAAATCTAAAATATTGAATAAAACTTAAAACTAATTTAGTAGTGAAGGAGTGTATACTTATTACCTTTTAGTCATTGGAATCTAAAGCATGAATCATTAATAGAATAGAAACCCTTATACTAAGGAATAAAATAGTACCTATGTTACACTTGATACAATTGTATTCACACATACAAATCAATTGTATTCATGAAATAATCTAAAACGATAAATACATCATCATCTCTCTCCCCTCTCTCCTCCCTCTCTCAAACTCGTTTGCCTCTCTCCTTCCTATCCCAAGCTTGCTTGCCTCTCTCATCCTTTTAACTTGTAGCTACGAAGTGTAATTAAGCAAATTATAGCTATAAATATCAAATTAAATTCAAATTATAGTCATTTTATGAAAGTTCCCCATAACAAATTACGAATTTATGCTCGACAATTTCTCTACTATTGAAAACATCTCAAGTGGTAACAAAGAGGAGAATATAATTATATGATATGGTATCGTTATTAAGAGTATCATGTTTGTTTTGATTTTTTCTTAAAATATAAGGTATGATATGGTTTGATTTCATGGATAAATAACTGTGATAATTATCACTTTATGTAACCACCGATTTAGTGATATCGCGTTGCAATCTTATATTTTTTTCTTATTTTATCTTTACTTATCATTTAATAATTTTATTTTATTCTTTATCTTCTCATTTTATAGTAATCCTATCACGTTT
>NW_025867066.1:0-1787 GCF_002878395.1 Capsicum annuum
GGGTGGTATCCCAGGGGCATAAGCCTATCATGGGTCGATCCCAGTTGATATGTACTGGAGGCAGACTAATGGTCACAGTACAATATAGTAATGATTACAAAGATGATAAGAACGAAGGTAAAGTGATTGAATAACTACAATGTACAGGTTGTCACAAGTTCTAGTAAGTGTGGTCCACTTTTATTACGATTTATTCACTTGTTTTCGATTTCTATTGAGCTCCTATATCATATGTGATTATCTACAACTTTACGTACTCAGTACATATTTTGTACTGACGTCCCCCACGGGGGACCTGCATTTCATGCTATAGGCACAAGTATCTCAGCTCATACACCGTACAAGTAGGAGCCAGGATATCCAGCTTTTTTTGGTGAGCTCCAGTTTGCTTCGGGGATTTCCTTGTCATATCCAGTCACTTTTGGTATTGTATAGAAGTTAGTTATATGGCGGGGTGTGTCCCGACCTTAGTTAAACTCTGTGTATTGTCTAGAGGCTTTGTAGAACTAATGTACAGTCAAGGTGGTGTTTTGTTAATAGACGCGATGGCTCCAACGGATAAGTATTGTATATACATATATATGTGTGCTCGAGCTTATACAGGTGATTATTTCCTTTTATATGCGACACGATGCTGTTCGAATTTCAGGTTGTCATAGAGGTATGCATGGGAAGTATAAGGTTATGAGCTAGTTCTCCCGGGCCTCCTCGGTTACGGGTGCCAGTCCGCCCCAATAGGATTTGAGGCGTGACATATTGACCAATTTAAAGGGTCAAACATAATTAAAAAACTTGATTAGGTTAATTGTGAACTTGATTAATATTTTCTAAACTTTTTAATCTTTTCAAAAATACAAATTAACCCATACCTACAAAACTTCCCTCCCTCTGCAAATCAATCTCTCTCTCTTCTCTCTTTCTCTCGATAATTTCTCTCTCTAACTTCTCCCAACCAACAACTTTTCAAATTTCTCCCTTCAATCTTGTGCAACTTCAACCTCTGGCAACAAATAGTTTTGAGTTCTTGCCCGTTCCTTTTTGACTTTCAACCGTCAGTCGACGTGACAACATTCTCCGGCGACAAAAACTTCTAGTTCTTCATCATTTCTTTTCGATTTTCACAAGTAAAAAATTAGGGATTTTAAGTTATGACGAAAATGAGGAACTTGATTTGTTGGTGTTTGTTATTTTATTTAATGTTTGTTATTTTTTAGTTGAATTTCTAATCTGGATATATCTGCTACTGCTGTTTTTTAATAATGGATAAAACATGTAACGTGAATCCAACAGATGAGTATTTGTTACAACATATATGACTAATCTGTTGCAACATATATGACTAATTTATTGCAACAAATGAGTAATCTGTTACAACATATATGACTAATCTGTTGCAACATATATGACTAATCTGTTGCAACATATATGACTAATTTGTTGCAACAAATGAGTAATCTGTTGTAACATATATGACTAATCTATTGCAACATATATATGACTAATTTGTTACAACAAATGAGTAATATGTTGCAACATATATGACTAATCTGTTGCAACAGATTACTCATCTATTGGATTCGTTTTATAGTGTTGTAATATGCATCCATTATATGGGTCATCTGTTGCAACAGATTAGTCATATATTGCAATAGATTACTCACTTGTTGCAATAGATGACTCATATGTTGGATTCATATTACAGGTTCTATCCATTGCAGTAGTAGTAGATACACCAAATAAGAAATTCAACAAAAGTTATAATTTTACTTACAAAATAAGCTATGAAG
>NW_025867067.1:0-6315 GCF_002878395.1 Capsicum annuum
TCTTGATATTTCTAAGATAGCATTTCCACCGAGTTTGAGAAGATTCAAAAGTTTGTTAAGGGTTGGGTTGTCTTCCTTCTGTTGGCTACATTTCATATAGTTGTGTTTGGGGCTTCTTTTTAAAGTATTGTAGATCACACTAAGATGACAGAGGATATTCTTAGTGTATCTTGGGGAGCCACCAAGAAGGTGCGATATTTTGGTAAGTTCAGGAGTTAGACCTCTCGAGGCAGAAATTTTAGAGGTTCTCATAGATACTATGGTAGGCCAGTACAGGCGACATTACAGAGTTCAGGTGGTGGACCTTCTAGTCCAGCAATTTAGGGTGGCCGTTCAGGCCCAGTTGTACCTTCTCCTATTGAGACTAGTCGCAGAGGTTGTTATGTGTGTGATGAGATTGGCCATGTAGCCAAGGACTATTCTTTTTGCATGTTTAGAGATAACCTGATTTCAGCTGTGAGAGGTAGGTGTTCTACCAAAGGTGCTAGAGGTAGAAATGGTAGAGCCCATGTTAGTGGTTATGGGGTAACTCAGCCTGATGGTAGTCATGGATAGTACTACGCTATATCAGTTAGATCTGAGGTGGATGCTTCAGATGCTGTGATCACAGGTACCGTTCCATTTATTTCAGACCTGTATGTTATTATTTGATCCTGGATTGACTTTTTTCTATGTGTCTATATATTTTTATTTGGGTTTTGATTCTGTTAGGGAGCCTCTTGCCATGCTTATTCGTGTATCTACCTCGGTAGATGATTCTTTAGTGGTGGATCGGGTGTACCGATCTTGTGTTGTGACTTTTGCCAGACGTGAAACTTTGGTAGACTTTCTTGTGTTAGATATGGTCGATTTTGATCTTATTTTGGATATGGATTATTTGGCTCCTTACCATGTTGTCTTAGATTGTTTTGCTAGGATTGTGACTTTAGCTTTAGTTGGTATGACAAGGATAACTTGGAAAGGGTACACTTAATTCGGGTCCTAAGAGGGTTATATCTTATGTTTAGGCTCATAAATTGGTTGGGAAGCGATGTTTATCTTACTTGGCCCGTATTCGTGACACAAGTGTTGTTTCGCCTCCTTTCTTAGATTCTGTTCGTGTTACCCGTGAGTTTATGGAGGTGTTCTCTACAGACTTTCCTAGTATGCTTTCGAATTGAGATATTGATTTTATTATTGATATTGAGTTGGGCACTGAGCCCATTTCTATTCCTCTTTATAGGATGGCCCCAACAGAGTTAAAAGGAACTGAAGGATCAGTTATAGGAGTTGTTGGATAAGGGATTTATTCGACCTAGTGTTTCACCTTGGGGTGCATCTGTCTTGTATGCAAAGAAAAAAGATGGGTCTATGCAGATATGTATTAATTATCGACAGTTGAACAAGGTGATGGTTAAGAATAAGTATCCTCTTCCTCATATTGATGATTTTTTTGATCAACTTTAGGGCGTTGTGGTGTTTTCGAAGATTGAATTGTGGTTCGGTTATCACTAGTTAAGGATTAGAGCTTTGGATATTCTGAAAATAGCTTTTCGGACTAGATATGGTCATTATAAGTTCTTGGTCATGTCTTTTGGGTTGACCAATTCCTGTGCCTTGTTCATGGAGTTAACGAATAAGTGTTTTGACCGTATATTGGCTCCTTTATTATGGTATTTATAGATGATATCTTGGTTTATTCCAAAAGTGAGCTTGAGCAAGAGGAGCATTTGTGGATTGTGCTTTAGAAATTGAGGGATGAGAAGTTATATGCTAAGTTCTCTAAGTGTGAGTTTTGGTTAGTGTCTATTTTCTTTCTTGGGTCATGTGGTGACTAAGGAAGGTATTATGGTTGATCCAGCTAAGGTTGCAGCGGTTTGTGATTTGGGCTAAACCTACTTCGCCCACCGAGATTCGGAGTTTTATTGGCTTGGCTGTGTATTATCAATGTTTTGTTGAGGGTTTTTCATCTATTGCAGCTCCATTGATCAAGTTTACCCAGAAGAAGATTTCTTTTCAGTGGTCCGAAGCTTGTGAGGCGAGCTTCCTGAAGCTCAAGAATTTGTTGACTTCAGCTCTTATATTAGTTTACCTAAGGAGGGCGTGGGATTTACTGTCTTTTATGATGCTTCAAGTATTGGGTTAGGTGTTGTATTAATGTAGGAGGGCAAGGGAATTGCTTATGCATCTCGTCAATTGAATCCTCATGAGAGGAATTATCCTACCCATGATTTGGAGTTGTGCGCAGTTGTGTTTACCTTGAAGTTGTGAAGGCACTACTTGTATAAAGTCCGTTGTGAGATCTTTTCAAATTATCATAGCCTTCAGTACTTCTTTACTCAGAGAGATCTTAATATGAGACAGCGCCATTGGCTTGAGTTACTTAAGGATTATGACTTGACTATTCTCTATCATCCGGGCAAGGCTAATGTTGTTGCGGATGCCTTGAGCCAAAAGTTGACTAGCATGGGTAGCTTGGCGCATATTTTGACCCAGGAGAGGCCATTGGCCTTAGAGGTTCAGTCTTTAGCTAACCATATGGTTAGACTTGATATCTCGACACCAGGGTGTGTTTTGGCATTTGTGGATGCTAGATCTTCTTTGATGGAGCAGATCCGAGCTCATCAGTTTGATGATGTTGGATTGAGGTTGCTTAGAGACAAGGCATTGAGTGGAGAGGCTAAGGAAGCCTCACTTGATTCTTATAGAGTTTTACGGATTAGAGGCCAAGTTTGTGTGCCAAAAGTGAGTGATTAGATTAGGTTGATCTTGGAGGAGGCCCATTGTTCGAGATATTCTATCCATCTAGGTGTGACTAAGATGTATCGTGATTTGAGATAGCACTACTGGTGGGGTGGTATGAGGCGAGATATAGTAGATTTTGTGGCTTATTGCCTATGTTGTCAGCAGGTAAAGGCCGAGCATATGAGACTTGGTGATTTACTTCAGAGGTTACCCATTCCCTAGTGGAAGTATAAATGCATCACTATGGAATTTATGACTGGTTTACCTCGTACATCTCATGGTTCTGATAGTGTTTAGGTCATCGTGGATCAAGTGACCAAGTCAGCTCATTTTATTCCGATTCAGGTCTCATTTAGTGCTGAAAGGTTGGCCCGTATCTACATTCGTGAGATTATGCATCTGCATGGTGTGCCCGTGTCCATTATTTCAGATAGAGGTCCTGTGTTCACATCTCACTTTTGGAAGACTTTTCAGGATAAGTTGGGTACTCGAGTGGATCTTAGTACTGCGTTTCACCCCCAGACTGATGGCCTGTCAGAGCAGACTATACAATTTTTGAAGGATATGCTTCACGCATGTGTGATGGATCTTGGTGGCCAGTGGGAGCAGCATTTGGCTTTAGCAGAGTTTGCACATAGTAATAGCTATAATTCCAGTATTAATATGGCTCTTTTTGAGGCATTGTATGGTAGGCATTGTCGCTCTCTAGTGGGTTGGTTTGATGTTTCAAAGGTGATACCTCAAGGTATGGACTTGCTTCGTGAGTCTTTGGATAGGGTCCGGGTCATTCAGGATAGACTTAGAGCGGCCCAAAGTAAGCAGAAGTGTTATGCTGATCGTAGACTTCGTTTCTTGAATTTTGGTGTTGGTGATTGTGTTTTCCTTCGAGTTTCACCCATGAAGAGTGTGATGAGGTTTGGGAAGAGGGGCAAGCTTAGCCCCAAGTATATTGAACCATTTGAGATTCTTTGAACTATTGGTGATGTGGCTTATGAGTTGGCTTTTCCCCTTGATCTATCTGTTGTTCATCTAGTTTTCATGTTTTTATGCTTCGTTGCTATATTATTAACAAGTCTCATGTCATTCGTTGGGATTCAGTTCAGTTAGATGAGCGGTTGTCCTTTTTTGAGGAGCCAGTTTCCATTTTGGCTAGGGATGTTAGGCAGTTTCACTCTAAAGTGATCCTTGTGGTTCAGGTCCAGTGGAAACTTTGACTTGTAGATGTGACTACTTGGGAGATTGAGTCTGAGATGCGTAGTTCCTATCCCCAGATTTCCATTGATTCAGGTATTTCCTTGCCTTAGTTCGAGGATGAACTAGATTTTTAATGGTGGATGATGTAACGACCTAAAAATTTGATGAAATATATGAAGTTTATGATTTTGTATGATTTGACTATTTTACCCCTCCCAATAGTTGCATTATGGTATTTTTGGGGTGTGGGAGTGGTTGACATGATTTTTGATGCATTTTGGTATTATTTATGCAATATTGTAGTTTTTGATGGCTTCGAGAGCCTTATTTTGAACTTATGTGGTTATATTTTGATCCGTGTGACGGATGACCGAACGGCTTGTGCCAGCAGCTCCGGAATATCAATTTTTGGCTAGGTAGACCTTTGGTTCGGGTCCTGATTCACCCGAGCTCATTTCGACCTATTGATCGGAAAGTTGGAAAATTGAAAATATGGGTGTGGGACCCACATTTGATCGAAACGACCTCGGATAGAAAATCCGACTTCTCCAGAAGATCCAGAATGTCAATTTTAGTGTGTTAGCATGTTTGTTATGATTTTAAGGCTTTTAAATCCCATTTCGACCCTCGGTTTGGAAAATTGTGATTTAGGGTCTCGGGGGTTAATTTTGTGAAAATGAATTTTTCTGGAAAATCTGGTATCGCCATCGCGTCCGGAACGTCGAATTTAGTGTGGTTGCATAGTTCATTTGCATAAATCGAGCTCCAAAAAAATCCCAAGCGTCCCGTCGAAGTCCATTTCGAGTTAGAATAAAACAAAACTGGTCAGTTATGCAGAAAAAAATCTGCAATATATATAGCAGCTTTTTCACATTTTTGGCCCATTTTACTCATTTTTTATCTTGTCTCTTGAGAGTTAAACCCTAAATATTTTGAGAGTTTAAAAGTGAAGTTTGTGAGAGCTTGGGAAGCTAGATTAACACCTATTTCTTGATTTTAATTACGGATTTAAGGTAAGAATTAACCCTTTTCTTAGAAATTTCTTGATAAATTTCTCAAAACCCCAAAAATCTTAGGGCATGATTTTAAACCCAAATTTCATCCCCTTTCACTTGAATAATATTTTTATCTTATAATTACTAATTTTTCATCAACTTAACCTTCAAAACCACTCCGGTTCTTGATTTTAACCCGGATTTCAAGGATTTTACCCGGTAAAGCTCAAAAATGATTTTTCTTCGATTTGAACCCCATTTCTCACTCGATTTAACTTGGGTTTTCATCTTTAGGTTCCTAAAAATATGGGGATCATATTTTTGAAGTAAAGTTTCAATTTTGTCCTTCTTTTTTCGGAAACCTATTTTGGGGATCCATTTTGACCCCGAACCAAAAGTAGTCAATATGAGTGTCGTTGGTTTTGTTTTGATGCGTATATTTCATATTTGATATTTTTAGTAGAGTTTGGGATTATTAATGAAAAGTAAGGTCGCAGGTTCAAGTGTAGCAGACTGGTTTCAGCTTTCGAGGTAGGTTATGGCTTAACTCTTAAGACTGGATTGGGTAGTAATTGATGGTACAAAATGTATATTAAGGGTGGGAACTAATCATGAAAAATGGCTATCTACGTGTTGTGCCCATGTGGGGGCCTATATGTGATGTAATTGTCGAAATTGAAATATTATGTGATATGTTTGACCGTGTGGGGTACTATGTGACATTGATAGCCTTGAAAATATGTGAGTAATTATATTTTATTGTTTAATGTGGTACCATGGGTGTATTGTAATTATATTCATACTTTACTGGCATATGAGACGTGGAAATTCATGGATGAAATGAAAATAACGAGTGAATATTGTCTCATGTGGTTGTGAAAATTTATCATTATGGTTGGTTGTGGAAATATATCATGTGGTTGGTTATGGAAATAATTATTGTGATAGGTTGTGAGCATTACATCTTCATATCATACTCATTCATGAAACATTGGTACCACCGTGGCAACATCTGAGAAACACTGGCAACACCTTTTTAAAAATATTGTAACACCTTATAAAACCCTTTCCAAGGGATGTGCTGGAAAGGAGATATGAGATATGTGGATTGCATATGGGTTGACGAACCCCCCATGGGTCCTACGTCGGGAAGCTTTGGCTCCATAGTTGTATACGGGGATTGTGCGACGATCCCGGAGGTTGTGCGACAATCTCGTGCATCATCATCATCATTATCATATACATTGCACTTACTTTATTGTGTTTATGTTGTGTTGTATTGACTTATTGACTTGTCATCTATGTATTTGTCTTACCTTTCTTTACTTGTATTTGATGATCTTGTATCTACATGTTCTCTCTTGCTCTATTTTATATGTGACATAATCTATACTTGTGTTCT
>NW_025867069.1:0-1632 GCF_002878395.1 Capsicum annuum
CTACACCCATTTTCAAGCGACAATTCACCAACCAAACCACATTCAAAATACAAAATCTCCTTTAAAGTCTCTACACTTAACCATTTCCAAGTGACTAAGTCCCTAACCTAACCACATTCAAAACAAAAAATGCACTTTAACGTTCCTACACTTAACCACTTTCAAGTTACTAAGTATAAAAACAAAACCTCATTCAAAACAAAAAATCTCCTTTAAGTCCCTTCATTTAACCATTTTCAAGTAATTAAGACACAAACCAAACCACATTCAAAATAAGAAATCTCTTTTAAACTCCCTATACTTAACTCTTTTCAAATAACTAATTCACCAAAAAAACCACATTTAAAACATAAAATCGCCTTTAAAGTTCCTACACTTACCATTTTCAAGTGACTAAGTATCAAAACCAAACCACATTCAAAACACAAAATTTCCTGTAAAGTCCCTACAATTAACCATTTTTTAGTGACTAAGTATCAAAACCAAGCCACATTCAAAACAAAAAATATCCATTGAAGTTCCTACATTTAACCAATTTCAAGTGACTAAGTATCAACACCAAACCACATTACAAAAAAAAAAATCTCCTTTAAAGACCCTACACGTAACTATTTTCAAGTGACTACATCACCAACCAAACCACATTCAAAACATAAAATCCCCATTAAGGTCCCTACAACTACCAATTTTCAAGTGATTAAGTCACCAAACAAACCACATTCAAAACTTCAAATCCCCTTTAAAGTCCCTACACTTAACCATATTGAAGTGACTAAATATCAAAACAAAACCACATACTAAACAAAAAATCCCCTTTAAAATCCCTACACTTAGCCATTTTCAAGTGACTAAGTATCAAAACAAAACCACATTCAAAATCATAAATCCCTTTAAAAGTCCCTACACTTAACCATTTTCAGGTGACTAAATATCAAAATAAATAAAAACCCTTTAAAGTCCCTACACCTAACCATTTTCAAGTATCTAAGTCATTTACCAAACCACATTAAAAAAATCTCCGTTAATGTCTCTACACTAAACCATTTTAAAGTGACTTTGTATAAAAATGAAACCACATTCTAAACAAAAAATCTCCTTTAAAGTCCCTACACTTGACAAATTTTAAGTGACTATGTATAAAAAAAAATCAGATTCAAAACAATAAACCCCCTATAAAGTTCCTACACTTAACCATTTTCAAGAATCTAAGTCATTAACAAAACAACATTCAAAACAAAAAATCTCATTTAAAGTCCCTACACTTAACCATTTATAAGTAACTAATTCACCAACCAAACCACATTCAAAACACAAAATCACCTTTAAAGTCCCTACACTTAACCATTTTCAAGTGACTATTCACCAAACAAACCACATTCAAAACACAAAATCCCCTTATAAGTCCCTACACTTAACCATTTTCAAGTGACTAAATATAAAAACCAAACCACATTTAAATAAAAAAAATCCATTTTAAGTCCCTACATTTAAACATTTTCAAGTGACTAAGTATCAAAACCAAACCCCATTCAAAACAAAAAATCTAGTTTAAAGACCCTACATGTAACCATTTTCAACAAAATAAATCACCAACCAAACCACATTCAAAACTCAAAATCCACATAAAGGTCC
>NW_025867070.1:0-2289 GCF_002878395.1 Capsicum annuum
ACTCCTATGAATGAACACTATTATAATTATTTATATATTTCAACTATGTATATAATATATATATATATATATATATATATATATATATATATAATAAAGCAAAATATTTGATGAATACTTTTGTTTATTTTTATTCTATTATTTCATATTGTGATAAAAAATAATTAAAATTGACTCCTATTAATGCACACTATTATAATTATTTATATATTTCACATCTATATATATAATAAAGCAAAGAAGTTTGCATAAAATTATGCCAAGTGGCATATTGAGAACTAGCCCCTAGATATTTTGGCAACAAAAATCTATTTTCTTGACAACAAAATTGATTTTACTAATTAATTATTTATTTTATATATAGATTTTTAAATTTTCATATCTATTTTCATATCTATATATATAATAAAGCAAAGAAGTTTGCATAAAATTATGTCAAGTGGCATATTGAGAACTAGCCTCTTGGTATTTTAGCAACAAAAATCTATTTTCTTGACAACAAAATTTATTTTACTAATTAAATATTTATTTTATATATAGATTTTTAAATTTTCATATCTATTTTCATATTGTGGTAAAAAAATATTGAATGAACACTATTATTTATTTGTATACTTGTCACATTGATAACGCTCAACTTACACCTCAAATTAGAGTAAGGCGGTCGTTGTCAATATATTTACCCAACTTTGGAGTCGGGGTCGAATCCACAGGGAACAATGTGAGTGGCGATTAAGCTAATTTGAAGCTCTAGCTACAAGTTCAATTCAAACAAATGGTACGAAAATGTAAAATTAAGATGGGGGTTTTGAAAGTATCAAGTAATGTTGTCACTTCAATATTCATGTTTGTAATCAATATAAATGGGAAACCAAAGTTATATTCACCATGGGTTTTGGAAATTGATAGATACTAGGTAATGCTTGGGATTCTCGAAATGAGTAGAACAGCAGAATATCCCTGACGATTATACTATCTGACTTATCTCTCGACCTCACCAGACAATTTATTATCTAATTCTCTCGAACTTAGATAACTTATCCATTTCCAATAGGATGTTATCTCAGGTAGATTAATTCAGTTACAGCATTAATCATTAAACAGAAGTTGGTAGCTTCCGAGTCCCTGTTGATAATTCATGTCCTCTAGTCTATTTCTCCGTTAGAAGCAAATAAAACCTAAGGCATAATCTAATGTTTGCAACCACAAGATTTCAGTTCAAACAATAGAATTTCAAGATGTTCTACTACTCTTTGAATTCGTTAAACACCTAGCATCATATCAAACCCTAATTCATGGATCCCATAACCCCGGCTAATGGAATTAGCCGCTCATGATTTGATGAACGAACTCACAAGTGGAATTCATAATGATAAGGATAACTTACGATTAGATGGAAAACAACAATTAGTTTCTTCGATTGAATCACCAGGTAGAAACCCAAAAATAGTTGATAAAAACAAAAAGAATGATTGATGTAAGAGAGCAATGTTACGTGCCTCTCTTCCCTAGGTTAATGTCTGATAGATAACAACAGATCATCCTCAATAAAATCCCAAAACAAGTCTTTAAATAGTAAATCCTAGATAAGGAAATAAAATTAAGTTTCAGTTTTCTCTTCGGTTTAGATGATAATGCTTTTAAAGGCGTGTCAGATTCCTGATGACGTGTACGAGATGTCGTCAAAGGTTCCAGTGAATTTTTATCTTCTGCCTCTTCAGACGGTAATCCTGACGGCGTGTCAAAAATCCTGACAGCACGTGAAAATTGTCGTCACATCTTCACTAGAAATCAGCACACTCTGTCTCTGGTTGACGGCAATTTTGACGCCATGTCCCATATTTGACAACCCTTCTGAATCACCGTCACATAACTCTTCAGGTTCTGTCTAAGCTTGACGGAAACTTTGACGGCCTATCCCATGTATGACGGCGCTTCAGAATTGATGTCAACTACACTTCAGCTTATTTATATCAGATGTCATCCGATTTATTCTTCTTTCCTTTGGTTTCCTCCCCGATCACTTATGTCTGCATTAACACACTAAAAGCAATAAAAAACAACAAAATTTGCTTAAGACCTCGCAATTATTCAGAGTTAAAAGCTTCAAATGTGTTAGCATCGGCTCACACATCACACACCCCTATTTTTTACCGCCCCAACCCCGCTAGGGAGTTGGTTTTAGAGAGAAAAGGGTTTTTCCCCTTATAGTGACATTTTGAAAATGGAATATTTATTCTATAGAGTCACCACTTAGAATTGAGTTTGGGTGTTCCAAGTCACCTTATT
>NW_025867071.1:0-1023 GCF_002878395.1 Capsicum annuum
AGAAGAAGAAAACGAAGAACAAGAAGGAGAAGAAGAAGGAGAAGAAGCAGAAAAAGAAGAAGAAGAAGAAGAAGAAGTAGAAGAAGAAGAATAAGAGGGAGAAGAAGAAGCAGAAGGAGAAGAAGAAGAAAAAGAAGAAGCAGAAGAAGTAGAAGGAGATGAAGGAGAAGAAGAAGAAGAAGAAGAAGAAGAAGAAGCAAAAGAAGAAAACGAAGAAGATGAAGGAGAAGAAGCAGAAGAAAAAGTGAAAGTAGAAAAAAAAAGAGAAGGAAAAGGAGAAGAAGAAGAAAAAAAAAAGAAGGAGAAGGAGAAAAAGAAGAAGGGGAAGAAGAAGAAGGAGAAGAAGAAGGAGAAGAAAGAGAAGAGGAAGAATAAGAAGAAGAAGAAGAAGAAGAAGAAGGGAAAGATGAAGCAGAAAAAGGAGAAGAAGAAGCAAAAGAAGAAGTAGAAGAATAAGAAAAAGGAAAAGAAGAAGGAGAAGAAGAAGAAGGAGGAGGAGACGAAGAAGAAGAAGAAGAAGAAGAAGAAGAAGAAGAAGAAGAAGAAGAAGAAGAAAAGAAGAAGAAAGAGAAGAAGTAGAAGAAAAAGTAGGAGAAGAAGGAGAAGAAGAAAAAGAAAAAGGGGAAGAAGCATAAGAAGGAGAAGGTAAAGAAGAAGAAAAAGAAGGAAAAGGAGATGAAGGAGAAGAAGAAGAAGAACCAGAAAAAGAAAAAGGAGAAGAAGGAGAAGAAGAAGAAGAACACGAAGTAGAAGAAGGACAAGGAGAAGAAGGATAAGGAGAAGAAGAATAAAAAGAAGGAAAAGAAAGAGAAGGAGCAGGAGAAGAATAAGAAGAAGTAGTAAAAGAAGAAGGAGATGAAGAAGAAGGAGTAGAAGAAGAAGAAGTAGAAGTAGAAGCATAAGAACGAGAAGGAGAAGGAGAAGAAGAAGAAGAAGAAGAAGAAGAAGAAGAAGAAGAAGAAGAAGAAGAAGAAGTGGAAGAAGAAGAAGAAGAAGAAGAATAAGAAGGAGAAGAAGAAGCAG
>NW_025867072.1:0-3702 GCF_002878395.1 Capsicum annuum
AAGCACTTAGAGTGAAGTTGAGCTAAGAGCCTTTGATTCGGCTAAATATTTGCATTCGATTCTACTAGGGTTGACTTTGAATATGTATAACCTTTTATATATGTAGAATGTTTTATCTCAAGACCCACCAAATTGTAGAAAATTGAGTTAGCTTTCCAACGATACCAATTTTTTCATAATCTGACACCTGAGTAAAAGGGCATGGCATATTTCGTGGGAGGCAGTAAGCTGAAACGATCGTGATGTGACATGTTACTGTCCCCAACACAATAGCCAACATGATACAGAGCTATTTCACATGATGGTTCAGTTCCTAAAGGGTCTAGGGTCACTTTGGTTAATTGCCCCCCAAACCATCCATAACATATAATTTCAGCCCCAAAAAGCATTAGATCCATTATTATTCATTCTTTTCTCTCCATGAAAACCCTAGCCCCCTTAAGAACATCAAGAAGTTCATCAAATTTTCTTTAAGAAAAGCAATAACCCAAGTTTCCAAATTCAATAACTTCAAGAAGAAGCTTTAAGAACAACATTAGAGGTCCGAAATTCAAGCTTTTACATCCAATTAATAAAATAAGAAACATGGGGTTATGAACAAGAATACTCCTTTCATCCTTGTACCCAAAACTAGTTTTTAAAGATGGATTTACATGAATTGTAATTAGGGCTCATACCCAAAGTATCTTGTTTTGAGTTTTGGATTTATAAAGTGATTGTAGTATGAAATTCCATATTTGTCTTGATTTAAAGAGTTCTTTTTTATGATTTGAACACTATGATATGATTTTAGACATTAATTATAGATTTCCAACAGATTCTAAGCATGATATTGTGATTTTGATTTCATTATCTTGATATTGTTAAAGTATTTCAAAAAATATATTGAGCATGATGTTTTGCTATAAATTTGCATAAGCTTAAAGCATGGGATTTAAGCCCTAAGATTGAGTATAGATATTTCAAGAGGATTATGAGTTTAAGCCTCTTTGATAATTGTTTACTAACATTTAAGAAAGAATTGATGTTTTGATCCTAAGCTAAGATAAGGGATCCACATTATTCATATAGTTGGTGATTGAAAGAAAGAAGCATAATTGGTTTTCATTATTAATCTTTGTGCTATTTTAAGGTGGATTTCTTAAAGTTTTGATCAAAAGAATGAGAGTAGTATTTTGCACCGAGTTGGGTATATTTCCATGGTCTTATGCCCCAGAACTACATGCCACCGTAGGATTAAGATTAAGTACCCATAGTGGGCTAAGTTAGTGATCACTTAAGAGAAGGTTATACTCCTTAGAATGAGTATAACATCTCTCCTCAATATGAGGTTTTCTCCTTAGGGAACAAGATGTTGGATTCCATGACGGCTTACATGGTTGTCGGTTAGAAAAACCTCCCAAAGTCCCTAAATCTAAAACAAAATGTCAGAATATTTTTGAGAAAACTAAGTGTAAAGGCTCACAAATTCAATCAAATATTGTCTTACCTAAGACTTCAGTCATCAGATTTCAGCTTTAAGTTTTAAGATTGATAAAGGCTAGCCCTTTTCGTTTAGCCTGCATAATTTAAAAAACAGAATTAGAGTACAGTTTTATTAGAACTAAGTGTGATGGCTCACAAGAATTTCTTTTATGCTTTATCACTCATGATCTATGATTTGATAGGTTTGATCATTCAAGATAAGGTGAGTCGCTTTCATTTAACATGCAGTTCTGAAAGTTTATTTGAATTATTGCATTATTGTTTTTACTTATACATTCACCCCCACATGCTCAGTATATTCCAAAAGTACTGATCTACATATATGTCTATGTTCTACATTGTCTCATAATGTAGGTACGAGTTGTAGCGTGCACATCATATTCAGACAGTTTGCAGCTTCCAGTCAGCAGGTGATGAATCTTTTTTATTCAAGGGCTTGAGTCAGTCATAGTTTGAGTAGTATTTTATTTTTTCTTCATTCATTCATATTGATTCGGGATATCTAGGAGTCATGTCCCAGCCACTTACAGTAAATACTAGTAGAGGCTTCATAGACAATTAGTAAAGTTAATGTATTTTATTCCAGTTTTGATTCGTATAATCAGTGTTGTAATCATTTTAATATAGTTTGTATTAATCATTATCTGAAAATATTTATCTTCTACTTAATTCATTCAGATTTATGTATTTTATTCAGTTGCTCATGATTTATGCCAGTACAAGGGTTTGCTTGGAATCACTTGCGGTCTTAAGCACCGTGTAATGTCTAACGGTTGTCCTCGGGGCGTTACGCTATTCCAAGTGTGTGTGAGATGATACTTAATTCCCTTTGTATGTTAAATCCAGAACCGGCCCAGTTAGTCTTGCCTAAGTTATATAATAGTTGGTTAGAAAAGGATCAAAGGCCGTTTTTGATTTTAGTCCACTTATATCCTAAATGACCTTCCCAATGTGAAATAGTATCCCTTAATCCTTATTTTTTTAACCTTATAGCCTATTTATTTGTTTTCACCTTTCACCTTTCCATTTGTGCTACAATGAACCTGTTTTTGCCCTAGTACTCCTTGGACATTATGTACCTCAACTCAGGCAACTTGCCTGAGTTGAGGGTGGCTATTATAGGGGTGTGTGATATAGAGTGGGTATGGAAAAGGGTAAAATAAGAGAAAAATATAGTAAGGTTAGGTGTAGCAGAAAAAGAAAAAGAAAAAAGAAAAGAAAATTGAGAAAAATAAAAATAAAAATAGTGACTAAAAGAAGCCACACCTAACCTGAATGTGCATAAAGGAATAAAGGAGAAATAAGGGTGGAATAAAAGAAAGATGTTTAAAATATGGACCCCAAAGTTAGTGTAGTGCCAAGGAGGCTTAGTCACTTGATATATCCATATTTACCATACTAGCCCCCCAAGCCTCATTACAAGCAAAATAAAGTCCTATAGTGATCCTAACTTGACTATCTGAAAACCAAGGTAATGAAAATAAGAAAAGCCTATGGTATTTGATGCGCATTAGTGGAACTTCTCTTTTGTGCATGCATGTCTCTTGACCATCCCCACATTGATATGCTTATTTCATATGTTTGAGTGGGATTTCTTTTTGTGAGGCCATATAGGTTGTATTGCTAGCTATTTACTTGTCTGGGTTGTATAACCTGTATATATGTATGTTTGTCTATTTCTAAAGTGATTGCCATACCTTCATTCCTTTGTGTCACATTGATATGCTTCATTGGTTATACACAATTAGTTTTTGGATTGTTGATATAGGAGGGGTAATTTGTTTGATTTTAAAGTGATGACTGACGGCCTTAGATAGCCTAGATTCTCCTAGTTAAATGTCATGTTTTTTTGTTTTGTTGTGTTTCCTGAGTACATGCAAACATTCTAAATTGAGGGTGTTGATGTGCTATGAATTTATAGCACTTTTGACGCTTAAAAATATGAAAATATGCATGTTTCTTGGGTTGTTTTGTGAGATATGATGTGTTTTGGGTATGTTTTGCAGGAAATCAAGTTTTGGATGCTAAACTAAAGAAAAAAAAAAGAATTGAAGTTTTGGGCTAATTACTTAGGAATTTATGGGCGTATGTACTACTTACTGGCGTAGGTGACCAAAGTAGCTGTCAAAACTTAAAGTCCAGAGGCTCAGGAGTAGGAAAAAGAAGACTTTGTCACTTACTAAGGGCACATACGGTCCGTAGTGGTACAAACGGTCA
>NW_025867073.1:0-2264 GCF_002878395.1 Capsicum annuum
ATGTATACGTTAAATATATACATTTATAGAAGATATATACACATATAAACACACCATTCAATATATATGTACTACATTAAATAAAACATATACTACAATATATATATACTACAATATATATATAGTTATATACTAATTTATAAAACATATACACATGTATTTGTTAAATATACACTTCTATAAAGATATATACACATATATATGCACCATTCAATATATATGTACTTCTTTAAATAAAATGCATACTACAATATATATACATTACAATATATATATATATATATATATATATATATATATAGTTATATACGAATTTATAAAACATATTCACATGCATACGTTAAATATACACATCTATAGAAGATATATACACATATATACGTGTCATTCAATATATATGTACTACTTTAAATAAAACATATACTACAATATATATACATTACAATATATATATATATAGTTATATACTAATTTATAAAACATATACATATGTATACGTTAAATATACACGTCTATAGAAGATATATACACATATATACGCACCATTCAATATATATGTAGTCCTTTAAATAAAACATATACTACAATATATATACATTACAATATATATATATATATATATATATATATATAGTTATTTACTAATTTATAAAACATATATGTAGACACCTAATTTTATCCCTCCCAATGTTGATTTTATCCATTTTTAGCTCACCTTACCACGTGTCCTCATCCATGTGATCATACCCCACAAAAATATAAAAATAACAAACTCCCTAACAAATTAACAACCTTATCCTAACAAACCCCACCTACCCTACCCCACCCTTGGCACGTTCTTTTTCCCCACTCATAATTTATATACTCATATCACAAACAGAGAAGGGAGGGAAATAGAGACACTCACTGGAATCACACCAAAAGGGGAATAATTCTTCATCATCTTCTTTATTTATACACCTCACCATCTTTTTTCATGCCATACACAGAAGATAATTAATCATACACTCACACAACATCCTCCATCGAGAATCTATAAAAACGCACTCAATACATATCTCATAGGGATAATTTCACAGAAGAAGGAAGGCCATTATTGAGGACTTCATTTTTCTTCTCCTTTTTCTGCTGCTACACACATGCGAGAGAGACAGAAATAGCGAGAGAGAGAGAAAAAAACTAGGGAGAGAGATCAAAAGGGGGAAAATAGTTTTTCCGATGACAAGATCACCAGAATAGTGGCTTAATCACAGATTTTGGCCATCCTTTACCAAAATCTGTCAAAAAAATAGCCCTTCCATTGTTGGCGGAGCTCCGTCGAAGTCAGTAGCTCCATCCCGTCCCCAGAAATGCTGAAATAACAACAAAAAAATAACCACCTATTGATCGAACATAGTTCCCTTTCTTCCATTTTCTTTAAGGCTAAAACCCTACCCCTTCATCTTGGTCTTCGTCGAAATTGAACGGAGCAGTAATGGGGTGCACGAATCAGTATGGGTCTCTCATTATTTCTATATTTTTGTTTTAGATCGGCGAAAATAGAGTGCGGGATGAGATTTGGGAATCTGATTTTGATATTCGAGGTTTGATTCAAGGTCAAAATCTTATTTGGAAATCGTGTTGAGGTTTGGTTTGACGTTACAATGCGGATTTTATCTCATTTAATTAAATAATACTTGAAAGTGGCATTGAGGTCTAATTTTTTCTTCTCTTTCTTTAATTCTTATGTGATTATGAACTTGATTCGATGACGTGAATCGTATGTGATTGTGATCTTGATTCAATGATGTGAATCATTGGTGATTATGATTGTTAGATTTTGTTAATGTTGTGATCATGTGCTTGACGATATGATTTCAGCAATATGTGGTACGAATTTGAGTAATGTTGATGGTGTGATTGGTAAAAATGAAGCTAAATGGGGTGGAATTGAGAAATGGACAAAAATGGGTGAATATAGGTCAGTTTTGGTTTATTGTTGTTTTATTTAATGCAGAATAAGCATGAATATTGTTGGAACGCGATAGAATTATGATATGTTGAAATAGATGGGCAAATGTAAGTTAGGGTAGGCAAAAAAATTAGGAATAAGTGTTTTGTTGAATGTTTGAATGGGGAATGTGTGTTGAATGTTTTCTAGTTTATCGTATTTGATTCAAGTGTATTCATTTAGCCGGGGATGCCCTGAGGTTTTATGTATCTACTCACCAGGGAATACCCCCATATATTATGTCTTCGAAGGAGGATCGTGATCAAAGCCCGAG
>NW_025867074.1:0-1550 GCF_002878395.1 Capsicum annuum
ATATGTGTGTGTGTGTGTGTGTGTGTAGTTATATACTAATTTATAAACCATATACACATGTATACGTTAAATATACACATCTATAGAAGATATATTCACATATATGCGCGTTGTTCAATGTATATGTACTACTTTAAATAAAATATACTATAATATATATATACATTACAATATATATATATATATATATATATATATATATATATATATATATAACTATAGTTATATGCTAATTTATAAAACATATACACATGTATATATTAAATATACACGTCTATGGGAGATATATACATATATATACGCACCATTCAATATATAAAACATATACAAATATATCAATTAAATATACACGTCTATAAAAGATATATACACAGATATACAAAACATATGCTACTTAATATAATAAATTAATAATACTCGGTAGTAAATTAGTAATATATTAGAAGTAAGTTTTTAATTTAAACTAGAAATTCAATTTAAATCATTAAATAAAAAAAAATTATAAAGTAAGGACTAAAGAGTGAATGAATGTTGAATTTTATTGATTGCGAAATGATCTAAAATTTATAATTTACATGAATGAAAAATCTACAAATTATGCATCATTTTTTTCAACTCATTCATGTTAGTATTGACGGGAACTTGCATAGGATAGTCAAAGTCAACAGGGGCAAAACTATGCATTGGACTTGATTCTGCTGAGTTCTCCCATGAAGACATAATTTCTTCAAGTTTCTGCTCGTCGTTCGGCTCCGGTTCTATTCCTTGATTTCTTCTTTCCGATCTAATCCAATCTCTGAGGCAAACTAGAACATTCATTGCATTGCTTCCCAGTAAGTGTTGGTTGTCTCCAAGTTGCTGTCGTCCCTGACTAAAGGTGTTCTCTGATGCAACGGTTGACATTGGAACATTCAAGATATCTCTAGCTAGTCTTAAAAGCACAGGATATTGTGTTTTATTACTCCTCCACCAATCCAACGTGTTGATCCATCGTCTGCGATCCTCTGGCGGCAATCGAAGATAATATTTCAGCTCTTCCCAATAAGTTGATGTGTAAGCTCTGTCATCAATACTGTTCCAACAAGGTAAATCATAAAAAGAATCTGGAAAACCTCTATATGCCGGCCTTTTAGAAGATAATGGCTTATTGGGAGGATGAGGAACGACAGTTGGAGTGATATTTGTAGGTACGGCTAAATCAAATAAATCAGTATAGTGATTATATAATTTTTCTATGTATTCATTCGCATCACCCATAGTCGTCTACAAATCAGGTTGTACTTGTTCAGAATCATTGTTAGTATTTATTTCTAAATTAACATAAATAATAGTACTAAAGTGGCACATAGTATTATATTTCATGCACGAATTTAGCATAGCACCAACCAAGTAAATAGGAGGAATCGAAAAAAAATATTTTTTAAAATTAGTAAACATGGCACCACCAACTTCTTTATAACCTTCTTTGTTTTTATATTCTTTGAACAAATCAGAAATATCGGCTATATATGCCAAAATATTACAAACAGTAGGATAATAAGCACCGAAAA
>NW_025867075.1:0-1153 GCF_002878395.1 Capsicum annuum
TCATATGTAAAAAGAGGAAAAAGTAGAAGTGATGGGACATTTGTGGAAAAAGAAATTGTGGGTGGGGGACCACTGCTATAAAAAATTTAAGAACGTGACTTTTTGTTACGTTGAACAACTCTTTTTTTTAATACCTTTTTAATTGATTTGACAATTCATTGTATTTTTTTCCTCGGTTATCGTGTAAAACGTAAGAAATTCTTACGTTTTATATTTTTTTATATAAAATGTAAGAATTTCTTACGTTTTACAAAAAAAATGTAGAACATAAGAAATTCTTACGTTTTTGTAAAAGTTAACTCCGTTAGTTGATCGTTAAGAAAAAGGTAAAAACCGTAATAAATTATTACGTTTAGCCTATTTTGGTAACTTTTAAATAGGTGGCCTATTTTGGCCACTTTTTTAATTCCGTGGCTCATTTTGATTTCGAGTTCGATATATGTTGTAAAGCAATTTAAAATACTAAAGCTCAAATATTTTTAGGAGAACTCAAACATTTGTCCCCTTGTCTAAGGTCTTGTATTAAAGACTTGTCTTCAATTTTAATTAAATTAATTTAGTTATTATTACTAATTGCTTAATTTGAATAAACAAATAACTAACCTATTATAAATATCTGTTGCAATAGATGACTAACTTGTTGCAACAAATAGATAATCTGTTGGAAAATAATTAAAAAAAACTAGGAAACTCAAATATTTTTAGGAGAACACAAATGTTTGTCCCATTGTCGTAGAGACGTCTTTAATTTTAGCTAAATTTATTTAGTTATTACTAATAATTGCTTAATTTTGATCAACAAATGACTAGCATGTTGCATCAGATGATTCATCTGTTGGAAATTATCAAACAGATAGAAAATTTGTTGTAACAGATGGGTCAACTATTAGAAAGCAATTAAAATATTAGGAAACTTAAATGTTTTTAGGAGAACTCAAATGTTTGTCCCCATGATCCTTTTGCATTTGATGTATGGTATATTATTTTTGTCTTCTTTACCTGTTTCATGAAATTTTTCATGTGTTTTACTTATTCGTTGTGCCCCAGTTGAAATTTAAAAAAAAAAAAATTTAGGTCAAAATTTGTTCGTATATACTTGGACATTGCTTCATAGCTTATTTTGTAAGTAAAATTATAACTTTTGTTGAATTTC
>NW_025867076.1:0-2470 GCF_002878395.1 Capsicum annuum
TTGAAAGGCAAGCAACAAGTTAAAGAAATAGCAACTCAGGAGCCCGCTTGAAGAATAGGGTGATGAAACTCAAGTCAAGAGTCCAAAAGAAGCTGTATAGATAGGATTTTTGTAATTTCATTTATGCTTTAACCTGTAATTTTCATTTTTAATGTAATGACAGAGCCGTGGAAAGGAACCTCGATGGAACCTCACTCGACTCTCCAACTCGGTATAGTCCATCTCTTTCTAATCTTTTGAAATACCCGTGACTTGATTCTCTCATAACTTGGGTAGGTAGGATGTCTTAAGTCAAGACCCGGTTGTCCTTCTTCCTTCTGTTTCTTTCTTTGAATAATGTTCGGGTCAAAATTTGGTCTCGCTGTCTACTTCTTTGTCGGAAAACACTTCATATTTACATTCAAAGGGGGCATGATGTAGACACCTAATTTTTCCCTCCCGAAGTCTAATTTTATTCATTTTTAGTTCACCTTACCATGTGTCCAATCCCATGTAATTATATCCCACAAAAATACAAAAATACAAAAATAAACAAAAAACAATACCTCTAACTAATAGATCTTATCCTAACAACCTACCTAATCAAAAGCTTCCACCTCCCTACCCACTCATATTTTTATCCTCACAATAACAAACTAAAAGAAAGAATATATGGGGGACCCACCAAAATTCCCACATCATAACAAATCCATGCCCATTATAAAAGAAAAATTCTAAGAGGGAAAGGGGGGACTCATTCATTGATCATTATTTTCTCCACAATAACAACAATCACAAAATAATCTTCCTCACAACAACAACAACAACAAAAAAGGGCGCCAATGAACATTAACTGGTGAACAGTAACCGGTGAACAGTACCGATGAACAGTACCAGTGAATAGTAATGGCGTGAAAAGTGACGGTGAACGGTTCATTATTTATCGAGTTGGATTGTTGGTGTTAAGGTTCGGCTCGAGGTTTCCGGGTGTGGACTCTCTTTATTCGAATAACATTGAGTTTGAAAGCTTCAAATTTAAGGTCCAATTCTTTCTTCTCTTTTATTTAATTCTTATGTGATTGTGATTGCGTGTGATTCAATACCGTGGTTTGTTTGTTGATGTGAACTGTTGGTGACATTTGGGTGTGTGATGTGCTAAGCATGATTGGTGAATTTTTGTTATTCTCGATTGGTGGATTGTGTATTGAAATGGGTTAATCACGTGGTTGAAAATGAATTAAGGTGGGTATTAAAAATGGAGGAAAATGAATATTAATTATTTTTGATATATTGATAATGTTGAACATGATAGAATTGTGATACGTTGAACTTGGTAGGCAAACGTAGGCCGGGTAGGAAAATTTAGGAATAACAATTTGATGGAGTGTTTGAATATGTGCGTGAATGGTACTTTCTACTTTATTACACGAAAAGTTTAAATTATACTCATTTGGCCGGGGAATGCCCCGAAGGATTTGTATTGATTTATTCAGGGAATGCCCCGAAGTAGCATGTACACAAAGGAGGCTCGTGATCAAGGCCCGGAACGTCGGGTGGATTTTAGTTTAGGATTAGTTTAGAATAGAATAGGTTTTATATTTCAGCACCTCTTTTATTTTGGATTGTATAATTTGGACTGAACATTATTTTGGTTTGTTTTGAATTTTGTGTGATTTGTTTATTTGTTTGTTTTGTGTGTTTATGTGGTTTGTACATTTGTAATGTCAAATTAGCCGATACGCTCCACCAAGCGACCGTGGTCGAACCACAGGATCGAGGGGTTCCTAACACCTTCCCCTCGGTCAACAGAATTCCTTAGCCGGAATCTCTGTTCGCGGATCAGTTTTTATAGTCAAACCGTTTTGAAAAGGATTTTTCAAAGGTGACTTAGCACACCATATTATACCAAGTGGAGACTCTGAATAAGAAAAAAATAATAATGTAATTAATCCTTTTTTTTCGAAACAAATTTTTCATTTTTGTCACCGTAATAATAAAACCCTTTCGAACTTAAAATACATATCTTTTTTTTGGAGTCAAAAAAGGGGTTTGACAGATACTGGTCAAAATAACACGTGCATTAATACTTTTTCGCAAATTTCATATCCTAATTACCAATTATTCTCTTTTTTATATGAACTTTTCATCTTAAGTGGATCTGATCTCTCTGTCAAAAGTTTGAATTTAATTAACTGAATAAAAGAACACGATGAAAACTCAACTTTAGATATTTTTAACTCTATCAAATATTTAAATTAACTAAATGAAAAAAGAGCATGACGAAAAGCCAAACCTGTTTATCTCTAATTATTTCTTTCAAAATTTTCCCATAATCAAATTTCTTAGTGTAAAGAATGGATCTTGGGTCTAACTCAACCTCAAACGCTAACTCATGAGGATAGGATTTCCCAAAGCTATATAAGGAGATCAATTATCCATTCCTTTTTCGATGTGGGATACTTAATGTCACACCCCTTTTTTAACTCCAAAA
>NW_025867077.1:0-3144 GCF_002878395.1 Capsicum annuum
ATGCAAATTATGTGTTGTTATTGTTGTGGTATAAAGCATGTATGCTAATGGAGATATAAATTATGTACACAAAATATATCCATGCTTTCCCTACCATGTTTGAGATATTGAATAAATACATGAAGTATAATATCCCCAAATCATTACAATATGAACTAAACGTTACATGTTATCGTTCCCTTATGCTTGAATGGTTTCCATGCGATTGCTATGAATAGTATATGTTGTCGAAATGCCCATGATATTAGAATATGAGATTTATGACATGATTATAATCATTCCTATTCATGATAGATATTACGATGACCATGTACTTCATGAAATCCCCCACTCATGTATTATGGATTTTTATTGATGGTCGTGTACTCAAGAAATTCAAGTTGTGTCAGTTTCCTTCCATCGAGTCCTGAGGGTACTTGTACCCAAAAAATATAGTTGTGTGCCTAGAGCCATATAATGTTTTCACGATACTCTCAGTCAAGCCATGATCTATAGAATTCAGTCAGTCATGTGACTCAGGAAAACTCAAAAATCTCAGTAATCTTAGTAGTCCAGTAATCTCAGTAATCTCAGTGCTCAGTAACCTCAGCAACCTCAGTATTCACAGTCAATCTCAGTAACTTCAGTACTCTCAACCATTCCTCAGAACTCAGTATATTCCGTCAGTCATTAGAATCCAGTAAACTTAGTTTAGCTCTGCTAAACAATACCACTAGTATAAGTCCAGTTAATCATATCAGTTCAGCTAATTTGTTCAGTTCAGTTATTCAGTTCATCTTAGTTATTCAGTTTAGTGTCCTTCAGATGGGAGTAGAAGTTAGCACCGAGTGAACCCAAGGATGGGAACTCACCCGCCAATTCAGGGTGTGATTCTTAGTAGTCATCCTTGTGTTCCAGAACTACGTAGCCAGCATAGGTTGAGACATCTTAACCCATCATATTAGGGTTGATGAGGTGTCTTAACTCGTTAATTTAGGGTTCCCACTATTCTCATTGAGCACCTGTCAGTATAAGGTTCTCACAGCTGTCCTTACCAATGGTGCAGTATTGACACCCCTCCAGTCGGGGCAGAGATTGAATCCCAGCTTAGCTATTATTGCGTATTTAGGGCATGTCGATTAGATAAATACTTCCCAGAATTTCAGTTATAGATTTCAGGATTGTCAGCTATAGCTACCCAATCTCAGTAAAGGACTCAGATAGCTCTTCAGATTTCAGTATATCAGGGTTGTTAGATACAGTCAACTCAGAAATAGAATGGAACTCAGATAGTTTCATTCAGATTTATTCACTGTGAGATATAGTCACTTATTCTATCAATCACAATAGTTATCAGAACTTATACTATCAGTACTCATCTTCAGGACTGTCAGATATAGTCAATCAGACCAGTTCTTTATAATGCGAACTGTCAAAAACAATCATTCATTTATTAGTAATGCAATATCAGTCTCTTAGTATATCAGTAATACAGTATCAGATCCATCACTTATTAATGATTTACATATCAATATCAGTAAACTCAGTCTTTCAGAATCTCATTATCAGTACACTCATGTTGTCAGTATTCAGACTCAGTAGTCTATATCTCCATGAGTTCAGTTACAGTTACGTATGCATGTATGTACTCTCATATTCATATCAGTCAGTATTGTCCATGTATATAACCCTTTGCATTTAGCCTACCTCACTCGTATACTCAGTATATTCAGACGTACTGACGCATTTGTGCTATGGTGCTTTCTTTTATGTTACACCATAGGTTCAGAGGCATGAGCTCCAAATCAGCAGTAGATTCCAAGATCAGCAGTCAGAGTTAGACGTGATTCCTCATCCTTCGAGGACCTGATGATTTTATTTCTATTTCAGTTTTCACTTTATTTCAGTAGTTGGAGTTAGTTGGGGACATATCCCATCAACTCCTTATTCAGTTCAGTTAGAGGATTTTGGACTAGATGTCAGATTAGATGTTCAGACTTTAGTATTTATGTTCCTTTTTTGTATTGATATACCATATTTTTCAAATATGTATTAGTATTGAACCTTATGGCCTTACAGTTTATGTTTCTGCATATTTTATGAGATATTATGCAATTTATAGGTGCAGATATCAGTCATAGGTTAGCTTGTGGTCCTTTGGGGTCATGAGCACCGTGTAGCATTTTGGTTCAGAAAATCGGGGCATTACAAACTTAGTATCTGAGTCTAAGGTTCAAGAGTGTCCTAGGAAGTCTGAAAACTGCATTAAGTAGAGTCTAGTACATAGGCGTGTTGTGCACCACACTTATGTGCAAGAGGCTATGAGATGTTTTAGGAATAGTTTCCCTTCTTTCATATCTCAAGATCGTGCTATAGCAAGTTTCTTTAAGGAAACCATGTAGATTTATATCATGCACCCCTTATGTTCACTTTACCTTACTTTCAAGGTAATAGAAATAGTAGAGTTCAAAGTCTTAAAGACAGGGCTTTCTCAGACAGTCCCTACGGTCAGTTATGAGATTAACAACGAACTCAAACAGTATCCTATTAGTTCATTATCATTCCAAGATTTTATTCATGATCATGAGAACTCATTCTTGAACCCATAAGTTTAGCAGTAGTAGAGTTGGGATAGTATTATTCTATTTGATCAGATTATGTATTCATGGGGATTAGATTAGTAGGCTTGAACAGTATGAGCTAAACACTTAAGTTTATTGACTCAAAATTAAGCATGAATGTGTGAATGTGATATTAGCAGTATAAGAGGAAATAGAATTAGATGATGTGTTTAGTAAGACAGATAGGTGTTGAACATAATGTAGGTATGTGATGGTAGATCAAGTACCTAAGCCAGGCCCTTAGATTTCAGTAGGAGAGCTAGTATGTATTGAAAGCAGTAAGGGAAGACAATTCCAGACCCATTCTCATCTCAGTGCAGAGTTTTTTACTTCAGCTATCACGAAACCAACTCAGGCATTGCATAGCAACTCTATGGTCACGAACTATAATCATGTATGAATTTAATTTCCAGCATAAGGAGTCCCTTTTACTCCACAGTACGAGTCATGTTCCATGAGAACAATCTATTTTCACATACTTTTAATGGGATTATGTACGCCTTCAGTTCCCAGTATAAGGGGTTCAGTTCCAGCTCCCTCAGTA
>NW_025867078.1:0-2505 GCF_002878395.1 Capsicum annuum
TCTGTCGTGGTGAGTCCTCATATTCCGAGGACGTGATGTCTGATGTTGGTTTCACGGAATTGTTTACATTTGATAACTGAGTATGAGTCAGTTGGGGCATGTTTCAATGGCTCGCTGGTTTTATTGATTTTCTCAGAGGCTTGTCAGACTAGTATAGATGTTGGGAGTTGACTAATAAGTCGTATTTTGTTATCTTTTTTAAATTCTTTTATTCTTGAATGATGATTACTCTGTTGATATTTGAGGGTTATTTATGGAAACCCCGTTGATTCATGTTAAACTGAATGAAAATGGCTCAAAGGGTTAGCTTGGGGCTACTCGTAGCCTCAAGCACCGTGTGACGCTCCGGAACCCATTTTCGGGGCATTACAATGTTCAATCTAGTGATCAACTTGCTGACCTTCTTACCAAGGGCCTAAGTGTGCTAAACATTCTGCACCCTGCAGCTTGAGGGGGAGTGTTTTGACTACTACATACACTAACACATATACGACTACTTGTTCCATTGATGTGTAATATTGATAGGAGTAGTTTGTTAGCTAGTCAATAGCTGAGTCAGCTGTAGAGGTTGTTGAAAGTTTTTAGAGATTGTTATACAATGATTAGTTAGTTACAATGAACTGTCAATGAGTTGGATACATGATTCACTTCTTAGCTCATTCTTAGCTCATCCTAACTCAAGTCTAGACTCATAACTGTAATCTTCAAGTGAGAATAATGAAAATTCAGTTTCTAACTATCTTTTTCTTCTCCATGATTGCAAGCTATGAAGATGCAATTCTTCCATTTCACAAAATGACTTGACTAAAATTGGTATTTCAAAGTTGTTGTTTGCTATCAAGAGGTATTCAAGGGACAAGAGACGTGAAAGTGGCGATGAGGCAATGTTTCCAGAAAACCAATTTAGAGTGAGATCAATTACCCGTAGAAATGTTAAGTTTCCAAGGCATGGAGGGAGTTTTCCAGTGAATCTATTGCGGCTGAGACTTACTTCTTCAAGATATTTGAGATCCACACAAGCCTATAAATTGAACAAGTAGATAATTGTTATAAAGATACTATAGGAAATACCCAAAACCCCAAGTAACTCAAGAGATGAAAAGGCTAAGTAGGAAAAATAAGAGAAAGTAAACTATGCCGGAATTTCATCGTAGACTATAATACATCTTCTCGTAACCGAGTGCTTCGATTTTAAACTGCTAATGTTTATTCTTCATAATATTTGTGGATCAGTTTTAGCAGAGCAGCCACTTGACCTAAACGTACATCATTTGCTTGAATTTTCAAAAGAAGCTCTTCTCAAAACATTTCACGAAATATAATAATCTCCCTTGAAACTCTTCAAACAAAATAATCATCACTTCATGCATTAAATGAGAAAATTAATACAATCTTAGTTGTATAAAGGGTAATTTGGTGGATGCTATGTATGAAATTACCTTGAAGAGGTAGGGTTCCATTGAGGCCGCTATAAGATACCAATAATACTTTAAGGGATGACATTACACCACTGCTCCTGAGAAAGTTCTCATCCAATATGTTCCCATCCAACAGTAAGTACTCTATATTTCTTAAAGCTCCCAATTCTTACATGCAAAAGAAACATATAAGAATCATCAACATGTACATTTGATGGAGTACCAATTAGATATATCTATACAGCAAGACTAGGATACATAAAAATCAACTGAATGAAGAATCTTCCAGAAATATATGTACCTTCATTTGGTAGAAAACTCTGGAACTGGTTGTACCTTATATCGAGCCTCTTCAATGCCATAGTAGATGTATTTATCTCTGTCCAGGAATAATAATAATTATGTTTGGAAGCAACTGAGAAAAAGTAAGAGATTTTCAAGAAAATTGCATGTTCACTTACGTAGAGTAGAGAAAACGTTTTCAAGATCTAGATTGTTATCGCTCAAATCTAGGATTTCCAGCTTGTCTAACCCTGACAATCTCTCAGAAGCTAAATAGTTAAGGAAATGGATTAGTTAGAATATGTTTATTCTTCTGAGGAAGACTGATAGTTCAAAGAGGCAAACCATATAGAACCTGATCCAGTTTTGTTGTGTGTGAACCATATGTCGGAACGTAATCCAATGTAGTTAGAAGAGAGGTTCAATGACATGAGAGATGAAAGTTGATTAACAGGCTCAAAGATGCTGTGATTGAATCTGTTCCCTGACAAATCAAGTACTTCCAGGTTTCTCAGTTGTCTCAGTTTCTCGAAACCTGTTTACCAAATTAGCAAGAATGGCATGTTAAATTTTGTGACAGTGTCAAGTTTTCGAGAGTTAAATAGATTGTACTTTGAAGTTAACATTCTTAAACAAGTCTATAGATTGTGATCATACTTCCAATTTAGATTGGTCGATCCATTTTGTAGGTATGTAGTACTTCCTCAGTTTCATTTTTTATGACATTCTTTCTGTTTTAGTCCATTCAAAAACTACAACACCTCTTTATATTTGGAAACTCTTTGAACTTTAAATTTCTCATTGT
>NW_025867079.1:0-3181 GCF_002878395.1 Capsicum annuum
TAATAAACAAAGAATAGTAAACACATTCGTAATAAAGCATACAACAAAGTGTCCTAGCAAGAATAATACATCTACCAAGTAATGTCCTACCCCAACGACTCAAAACTGGCACTAGCCTTCTATCTTAATCCGCGCCCTCCAGATCTTCCTATCTAGGGTCATGTCCTCAGTGAGTTGTAGCTGCTCCATGTCCCGCCTGATCACCTCTCTCCAGTATTTCTTCGGCCTACCCCTACCCCGCCTGAAACCATTCAAACCAAGCTTCTCACACCTACGAACCGGGGCACCTGTGCCCCTCATCATCATATGCCCGAACCATCTCAATCAATTTCCCGCATCTTGCTCTCCCCGAAGCCACTCCAACCTTTTCCCGAATAGTCTCATTTTGAACTCTATCACCCCTATTAAGCCTATAAATCCAACGCAACATCCGCATTTTTGCCACCTTCAATTTTGAATGTGAGAGTTCTTGACTGGCCAATATTTCGCTCCATACAACATGGCCGGTCGGACTGCCACCCTATAGAATTTTCCTTTAAGCTTGGGTGGCACCTTCCTATCACACAACACCTCCGAGGCGAGCTTCCACTTCATCCATCCCGCTCCAATACGATGGGAGACATCCTCATCAATCTCACAATTTCCCTGAATCATGGACTCCAGATACTTGAAACTATCCCTCTTAGACACCGTCTGGGAATCCAACCTTACTACCACATCTTCTTCCTGCCTCACGTCATTAAACTTGTATTCCAAATATTCTGTCTTGCTCTTGCTCAACCTGAACCCTTTAGACTCAAGGGTCCATCTCCACACCTCTAATTTATCATTCACCCCCCTCCCCCGCACGTCTCATCAATCAAAAATACATCATCTGCAAAAAGCATACACCAAGGCACCTCTCCTTGAATACGCGTCAACACACCATCATCGAAGCAAACAAAAATGGGCTAAGAGTGAAACCCTGATGCAACCCCGTCAAGACAGGGAAATGCCCTGAGTCTCCTCCCGCCATTCTCACCTGAGTCTTAGCTCCATTATACATGTCCTTGATTGCTCAAATATACGCCACCGGTACCCCACTCACCTCCAAGCATCTCCAAAGCACCTCCCTAGGACTTTCTCGTACGCCTTCTCCAAGTCGATAAACACCATGTGCAGATCTCTTTTTATTTCCCTATAATATTCCACCAGTCTCTGCACCAGGTGAATTGCCTCCATCGTCGAGCGCCCAGGCATAAATCTAAACTGATTTTCCGAGATAGACACTATCCTTATCAATCTCAACTCGACCACTCTTTCCCAAATCTTCATAGTGTGGCTCAATAACTTAATACCTCTATAGTTATTGCAAATCTGAATGTCACCTTTATTCTTATAAAGAGGGATCACAGTACTCCATCTACAAGCCTCGGGCATTTTCGCCGACTTGAAAATGCCGTTAAATAATTCAGTCAACCACCTTAAGCCAGCCTCTCCAGAGAACTTCCAAAAATCCACAGGGATCTCATCAGGCCCCGTCGCCCTACCCCTACGCATCCTGCGAACAGCCTCTCTGACCTTTTCTACCTTAAAACGTCTACAATAACAAAAATCACGACACTCCTCTGTGTGCTCCAGCTCCCTTAAAACAATAGCTCTATCCCATTCTTCATTCAATAACCTATCGAAGTACGACTGCCATCTCTTCTTAATGTGACCACCATCGACCAATACTCTACCATCCTCCCCCTTAATGTATTTCATCTGATCGAGGTCACGATTCTTCCTCTCCATAGCCTAAGCAAGCCTAAACAACCTCTTTTCCCCTCATTTCTCCTCTAACCCCACATATAAGATCTCGAACGCTGCCGTCTTAGCCGCCGTGACTGCTAACTTAGTCTCTTTCCTAGCTATCTTGTACTCCTCCCTATTATCCCGCTTCTCATCTTCATCTCTACTTTCACCCAACTTAGCATACGTCCCCTTCTTAGTCTCCACTTTCTTCCTAACTTCTTTATTCCACCACCAATCCCCCCGACAATGGCCGACACAACCCCTGGAAATACCCAACACCTTACTAGCAGTCTCCTTGATACACCTAGCCGCCCTACCCCACATACCATCCACGTACCCCCTGCACTCCCATACCCCTATTCTTGTTACTTTCTCCCCTATCTCCCTCGCATTCGCCGATGTAAGGCCGCCCCACTCTTCTTATCTTTCTTAATACCTAAGTCCATCACCAGGAGCCTATGCTGGGTAGAAAGATTCTCACTCGGAATGACTTTACAGTCCTTACACAACACCCTATCCCCTTTCTTAAGCAGCAAAAAGTCAATTTGTGTCTTGGCTATCGCGTTTCAAAAGGTGATCAGGTGATCGTCCTTCTTTGAAAAGCTCGAATTCACTACTACCAACCCAAAGGACCTCACAAAATCCAATATAACAGTTCCCTCCTCATTTCTCTCCCCAAAACCAAAACCTCCATGAACATTGCCAAAGCCTCCCGGTAACGCCTCAATATGCCCATTGAAATCCTCTTCTACAATAATCTTTTCAGAACTAGGCACTCCTCTCACCACCTCATCCAACACCTCCTAAAACCGCATCTTCTCCTCCCCATCCAAGCCCACTTGCGGTGCATAAATACTACACACGATCAGAGTAGACCCCCCAATGACCAACTTAACAGTCAGCAACCTATCGTTGATCCTCTTAACCTCTACTACCTACCCTCTAAGCTCTTCATCTACTAAGATGCCAACTCCATTCCTACTCCTCTCGCTACCAGAGTACCACAGCTTGTAACCATCCGCATCCCTAGCCTTAGACCCTACCCACTTAGTCTTCGGCACACACGCAATATTGATCCTCCTCTTTTTAAGAATCTTCACTAGCTCTATAGACTTACCCTGCAGAGTACCTATATTCTAAGACCCAACCCGCAGCCTATCAACTCTAGCAACCTGTTTTTCTCTACCTCTCCTAATGTCGGGCCTAGCCCTCACTCCCTTACTCGCCCTTCCCCCCCACCCCAACATAGGCCCCCACCCCAACCCCCTCGACATGACCCTATCCTACCAATAATACCACAGCCATAAATCCCAAAAAAAACATGCAACAACAGTAATCAAGCAACAATAGGAAATAGAAGGCACAAGCACAATATATAATATGTAATAATAAAGAAGAAGTCAAA
>NW_025867080.1:0-4111 GCF_002878395.1 Capsicum annuum
ATTTCCAAATATTCAAGAAGTTATGATCGTTTGAAGTTGACCCTGAAATGCTAAAAATTTCTGGAGCTTGCTATATAGCATGCGACGCATGCAAATCGCATGGTGCTTCTGTTTTGAAATCCAAACACACGCTAAACAGATTTAAAAAATTCCGAAACTCATTCGAGATGTACTCTTGACTTCCTTAATTACAACACAACTTGAAAATCCAGTAACAGAGGTCAGGAAGGTCATCAAATAAATCCATGAAGTTCGGTGGATTAAGATGAAACTAAGTTTTTCTAACACTTAGAAAAATTCTTCTAAGTGTTGGATTTCCTTATCAAGCCTTAAGGAGCTGAATTTGACTTAGGATTTTTATGGGGTCTTACAATATCTCCCCCTTAGGAACATTCATCCTCGAATGAGACTTACTAAGAAGGGGAGAAAACACCAACTGAGGCATATACTGAACATGAATGACTGAAATATTATTTCATGACTTACAGTGATAAGCTGAATTTGTATTAAACTAAATATACATATCTGATGCATGTGTAACTGATTTATGAATGAAGGACTAAGTGTTCTGATGAACTGAGTTTCTCAAAATAAGAATACATATCTGGTGTATAACTAATAAGCTGAATCCCTGAATATCTGATGCATGATTATATGACTGAACTGGCTCATGAACATGCGACTGAATATGCAATAGTAAAAGATGCTAAGTTTAACTAAAAACTGGGCATGAAACTAACTACCAAGTTTGGGATTGAAATGTGAATATGAGAATGAGTAAGTTTAAGGAATACTGTTACATTGATCTTAAAATACCGATGAGTCCGAGATTAATTACTCAATAAGCATGAGCAGAAACATGAGGACATAACTGAGTCTGGAACATAATAGATAAACTGAATATCATGATATGAACTGAGTCTGTAATACGTGACATGGATAGAGTATCGTGAGCTAAATTGAGCCATTGAGTACATGGCTTACGACTGAGATTTGGAGTTAGAAGGCCATCTTATAAGTAACCCTTCCTCTAAGCTGGATTCAGGACGTGAAGAAAGACCGGTATGTTTATGTCATAACAGTTTAGGGGATTAGAGTGTATCTCCCCCTTGGGACACTATGTCCCTTGAAGAATGTTAGACTGCCTTTGCTGAAATATTAAGGAAAACAAAGGCAATGCACAAGGCATGTGGGAACTAAATCGTGACATAATTATCTGATATCTGGAACTGAGGCATGATACATGAATTGGGATATACTCGCAACTAGTAGGATACTCTATCTTGGAATAGTTACATTCTAGCCTATCATTAATACTACACCCTTGTATAAAATAAGTATGCAACAATCTTCTCTTAACATAAAATATTTTCTCTCTCCTATCTAAGCAACCGCTCATCACTACACTGTTTTCATAAAGAGAGCTGATTGAAGGGTTAAATCAGTTCGACCTGAAGCATGAATCGATACAAACTAAACTTAACACATGACTGAAACCTAAGGAATAGAATCTCAACAACATGAATTTACCAAAAAAGTATGAACTGAGGATATACATGACGTAGTTTGAATTTATCTGATTTGTAGGGGCATAACATGAGTCATGAAAGCTGAGTATACTGTAAAGCATGATACGTGTACATGATTCATGAGCTGCATGACCTAAGTTTTGAATTTATGTATTCATGAGACATGATTCGTGACACTGAGTGATTTAGATCTGGCTCCCTATGCTGGGAACTGAAAGCGCACATGATTCTATGGAAAACATGTGAACATAAGCTGTGTTCATGGAATTGATTCATACTACGGGGTAAACTAAGATACTTTATACTGGGAACTAAAACCGTACATGATTTATAGAAAAGTGCATGATCATGGTTCGTGACCTTAGAGTTGATATGTAAGACCTGAGTGTATTTCATGATATCTGAAGTACAAATCTTTGTACTGAGAAGAGGATGGGTTAGGAATCATCTTCCCTTACTGCCTTTCTATACATACTGGCACTACTACTAGAATCTTAGAGTCTGACTTAGTCACTTGATCTATCATCATATACCTATACTCTGTTTGACACCTGCCCATCCTACTAAACACATCAGATGCTTCTGTTTCCTCATATACTACTAATATCACATCTATACCTTTATGGTTAATTTCAAGTAAATAAATTTAAATTCTAGCTTACACTATTCAATCCTCCTGATTTATCTTGGTACAACTATCCCCATGAATACATAATCTAATAAAATTGGATAATACTATCCCAACTCATCTACTTCTAATCTCTTGGGTTCATGCTTAAAATTCTAGGTCTATACTGTCATAGGATTCTGAGAAGAGATTTAATGACATATCAAAAATTGGATTTGAGTTTACAAAGGAGTTCTCATGATCATAAATGAAATCTATACAACTTTGGAACATGACTGAACTGAGGGGATATTGTCTGAGAATATGGTAAATCCCATAACTGTCTCTAGGAACTGCATGAGAAATCCCTATCTTTAGGATTTGAGCTTCACTGTTTCTGTTACCTTGAAAGTAAGGAAGGTTGACATGAGGGGAGCCTGATGTGAATCTACATGGGTTCCTTAGAGAACCTTGCTATAGCACAATCTTGAGACATGAAAGAAGGGAAAATGTTCCTAAAACATCTCATAGCCTCCTGCACAAAAGTGTGGTGCACAATATGCCCATCTACAAGACTCTAATTGATGCAGCTTTCAGACTTTCTAGGACACTGTTGAACCTTAGGCTCTGATACCAAATTTGTAATGTCCCAATTTTCTAAACCAAAATGCTACACGATGCCGATGACCTCGAAGGACCACAAGCTAACCCATGACTTATATCTGTACTTGAGCACTGAATATCCATACTGTAAAATATGGAAAAACATAAAACTGTAAGGCCATAAGGTTTAAATATGAATAAGCATCTGATAAAATAATATCTAAAAATGGTATAACATTACCAACATAAATTTGAAATAATTGTCTGACATGCTGTAGTCTGAAAACCTCTAAACTGAACTAAATAAGGAGTTGAGGGGACATGTTCCCAACTAACTCCGTCTACTGAAATAAACTGAAAACTAAAATAGTGATATGAATAATAACATAATTATCCTTGAAGGATAAGGACTCACTGTTAATTACTGCTGCTGGCTAACTTTAAAATTGCTAAGGGAGCTTCGGATCCCGTGCATCCAAACCTATGGTATAAGACACCATAGCACGAGAAAAATATACGTCAGTAATTTGAATATACTGGTATGCAAGTGAGGTAGGCTAAATGCATGGGGTTTATATGTATGAACAATACTGACTAACATAAACGTGAGAATACATGCATGAATACATAATAACTGTAACTGAAACTGTAATAGTACTGGATACTGAATTTGTGTACTAATTTACAGACATCTGAGTTTACTGAATAAAGTGGAACTGATGTTATATTTCTGATAAAGAAAATAACTGTTTCTGATAGTTTTGATTATGAAGAACTGATCTGATTGCTTGTATTAATAGTCCTAAAACTGAGTTTGTGATAACATGACTACTGAGTATGAATACTGATGACATATAATTATTGATAACATATCATGACTGATAACTGAATTTTGATAACTGATATATATCTGATAACATGAGTTCTAATAACTGATAGCATGAATGACTGTATTTGACAGTCCTAAATCTGATGGAATAAGTTGAGTTCTGTACTGTATCTGAGTTGACTGTATTTGTCAGTCCTAATATCCTGAAAAACTATCTGAGTTCTTTCACTGAGACTGATACTGAAACTGTGGGAAGTAGTTATCTAACCGACATGCCCCAAATATGCTGTAATAGCTAAGCTGGGGTCCAATCTCTTCCCTAATTGGAAGGGTGTCAATACTGCGCCACTGGTAAGAAAAAGATGTGAGTGACCCTCATCTAGCAGGTACTCTAATAAGAATGGTGGGAACCCTCATCTGATAGGTTAAGCCACCTTATCTACCCTCAACTGACAGGTATTAATGTCCCAACCTATGCTGGCTACATATTCTAGAATGCAAGGACTACTTCTAAGAATCACACCCTCTACTGGTAGGTGAGTT
>NW_025867081.1:0-2434 GCF_002878395.1 Capsicum annuum
TGGTATCCCAGGGGCATAAGCCTATCATGGGTCGATCCTAGTTGATATGTACTGGAGGCAGCCTAATGGTCACAGTACAATACAGTAATGATTACTAAGATGATAAGAACGAAGGTAAAGTGATTGAATAAATACAATGTACAGGTTGTCACAAGTTCTAGTAAGTGTGGTCCACTCCTATTACGATTTATTCACTTGTTTCTGATTTCTATTGAGCTCCTACATCATATGTGATTATCTACAGCTTTACATAATCAGTACATATTTCATACTGACGTCCCCCATGGGGGACTTGCATTTCATGCTGTAGGCATAGGTACCTCAGCTCATACACAGCATAAGTCGGAGCCAGGATATCCAGCTGCTTTTGGTGAGCTCCAATTTGATTCGGGGCTTTCCGTGTCATATCGAGTCACTTTTAGTATTATATAGAAGTTAGTTATATGATGAGGTGTGTTCTGACCTTAGTTAAACTGTGTATTGTCTAGAGGCTTTGTAGACGTAATGTACAGTCAAGGTGGTGTTTTGTTAATAGATGTGATGGCTCCAATGGCCAAGTATTGTATATACATATATATGTGTGCTCGAGCTTAGACAGGTGATTATTTTCTTTTATATGTGATATGATGCTGTCCGAATTTCAGGTTGTCATAGAGGTATGCATGGGAAATATAAGGTTATGAGCTGGTTCTCCCGGGCCTCCTCAGTTACGGGTGCCAGTCCGCCCCAATAGGATTTGAGGCATAACAATAGTGGTATCAGAGAAGTTCATCCTAGTGATTCTACAAAGCCGTGTCTACGTAGAGTCTTGTTTATCGGTGTGTTGTGCACCGTATCTATAAATAGAAGGCTATGGACATTTGGGAGTTGTTTTTTTTTTCTTCATGTCTTAGATCGTGCGATAGAGCCTATATTGTATATAAAGTCATTATTGACCACTGAATTTGTTTGTTTCTCTTATTATAGTAATGATGCCGGTTACCAGAAGCAAGAATACCGGTAAACAAGTAGATGTGGCTACCGGAGAGGGGACTAGTAAGTCACCCACTATACCAGCTAATCAAAGTGAGGCTCCAGCTGAGCATGCATCAGAAAGTTCTTCCACTCCAGAAGAAATAAGGGGGAGGAGAACTATGTCCCCAGAGCCACCTATTAATGCTGCTGATCAAGATCTTAGAAATGCAGTGCAACTTTTCTCGTATAGTTGCTGGTCAAGCTCAAGGTCAAGCCATTCCTACCACGGGTCCTAGTGGTATAGATAGGGCGGCTAGCCTTCGAACATAGGATTTTCTTAATATGGATCCTCCCACTTTTACTGGATTAGATCTTAACGTGGACCCACAAGACTTTATTGATCAAATTCAAAGGGCCTTAGATGTTATGCATGTAATGGGTAGAGAGACAGCGGAGTTAGCGGTATATAGATTCAAAGGGGAGGCTATATATTGGTACGAGGACTGGAAACGATCTAGGGGTATTGATGCACCCCCAGCTACTTGGAAAGAGTTCAAAGAGGTATTTCTTGATTATTATCTTCCATTCGAGATTCATCAGGCTCGTGTAGATCAATTTTTAAATCTTTGTCAGGGGAATATGGGCGTGAGGAAGTACAGTCTCCAATTTAATTCCTTGTCGAGATATGCACCTAATGTTGTAGCTACTATGGATGATAGAGTTTATCAATATATGGATAGGCTGGATGTATATCTGGTTAGAGATTGTACTATTGCTGCTTTGAACAAAGATATGGACATAGCGAGGATCCAAGCTTTTGCACAAAAAATAGAAGATCAGAGATAGAGGAGAAGAACACAGGAATTAGAAAGAGGATATTCCAAGAGGGTCAGATCTAAAGGGCAGTTCATGGCATCCCAAGGAGGGTTCAAACCACAGTTTTCTACTAAAACACCTAGGCCATTATCTTCTTATTCTGTAGTTAGTGCCCCACCACAGTTCCAAGGGTCCAGAGAAAATCAAATTGGGCACATAAGTGAGAGTCAGAGTTCACGAATAGTGGGGTACCAAGTGCAAGGGAATATAATCTAATCAAAACCTCCTCGAGAGCCATACAATAAATATGGAAGGTATCATTTGGGTGCATGTCGGCTGGGGACCAATGTTTGCTTTTGGTGCGGTATGTCGGGGCATATGATGAGAGAATACCCATGAAGGGGCATAGGGGGTATGGAACGACCTATGAGGTTATTTGTTGTATCATCATCATCGATACCTTATTCAGGAAGGGGTGCACAACCAATGGGTCATGTTAGAGGTGATAGAGGAGCCACGAGTTCTAGCGGGGCTCAAAATTGTACGTATGCTCTAGTGGATCGACAGAAATTAGAGGCTTCCCCAGATGTGGTTATGGGTACGTTGTCTATCTTTTTATTTGATGTATATGCCTTAATTGATCCCGGTTCTACATTATCTTATG
>NW_025867082.1:0-1685 GCF_002878395.1 Capsicum annuum
TTCAGAATTCTTTGTCGCTTCGGCAAGGTAGCTTATGAACTTGAGTTACCTTCAGATCTAGCCTCAGTCCATCCAGTCTTCCATGTCTCTTTGCTAAAGAAGTGCATAGGTGACCCAGCAGTTGTTGTCCCTATTCAGAGCATCGACATTCAGAACATCCTCTACTATGAAGAGATTCCAGTCGAAATCTTAGATTATTAAACTCGTAGATTGAGGAACAAAGAAGTCTCTCTAGTCAAGGTTCATTGGTGAAATCACTCATGAGGGAGCTACTTGGGAAGCAGAAGTAGTTACGCGTACCAAGTATCCTCACCTTTTCCCCGCCAATTAAGATCAAGCTCAAGGTAACAGTTCTCCTTAATCTTATTCAGTTTCACGTTCAAGTTTCCAGTATAAACTTGGTACCTATTAACCGTTTCATACTAAATCATGCATTCATGTATCAATATCCGTGCATCAGATATGCATGAGTTCAGTATGTTTAGCATGTCAGTCATGAGATCAAGTTTCAGTTCTTCATGTTCAGTTCAGGATTTATTGTCTTGTATCCCTTCTCAGTGAATTCTCATTTGAGGACGAATGTTCCCAAGGGGGAGATATTGTAATACCCCATATGTTTCTAAGCTAGGAAGTGAATAAGTATTCCTACGTATGAAATCTCCTATCCTGTGACTCATACTTGAGTACATGACTTATAATGAATATCCTAGTGATAAGATAGCTTATGATGCATTAAGCATGTTCATATGAGTCACTTAAGGTAATACAAGCTAGGAGTTTTTGAATCCATCAAGTTTTAGTGTTTGATTTTGTAAGGTTCATATTTGAACGAGTATAACTAGATGTTAATGTGGTATTTTGGCTGATTTATACCCACCAAATTGTAGAGAATTGAATTAGCTTTCCAATGATACCAATTTTACCTAAATCCAATACCCAAGCAAAAAGTTATACCCATTTTCGTGAGAGACAGTAAGGATAGGCGATTGGTTAGGCGCCGCCTAACCTAGCTTAGGAAATCACTTTGGCGCCGCCGAAGTCAGTTCCAGGTGCCAAAAACACTCTGTTTTGAGTTATTTTAAGGGTAATTAAGTCTTTTAACACTCCTTACACGTCGTTAAACTTAACCCTACGAAATATATAGCTTCTAAACATATTACAACCCTATTATCATCTCAAATCTCATCATCCAAGAGCACTAAAAGAGAAAAACAACTAGGGTTGCGTAACTAAGCTTGAAGATCTGATTTCAAGGAAATTCCTCCGTCAATCATCAAGAATCTTCCTTCTAAGGTATGCATGAGTTGATTTATGGATCCCTTTCATCCATAAAGCTAAAAAAACCCTCTTTTCATTATAAAGTATGATTTCTATATTGTTGGGTGTTGATGATTATGTGTTGATATTGGATGATTCCCAAGATAGAATCTTTATATGTTTTTTATGAATTTCATGATATCATATGAGTTGGAAACATGTAAATTTGGTTGTTCATGATGTATAATTTGATGATTTCACCTATGTTTAAGATGTGCATGTAAGGTGTTTGATAAAATGCCTAAGAAACTAGAAATCTTGCAATATAGCTAAATTGTGACTAAGTGAAGGATTCATGATATGCCCTTACGCTCCAATGACTTCTATGTTGTTAATGTGTCTTGTAAATGTTGTTGGAATACTCATGA
>NW_025867083.1:0-1204 GCF_002878395.1 Capsicum annuum
TTATTCATAATGGTCCTGAATAGAAGGTAAAATACTATTTTTCAGGACGGTCCTGAACATATAGTAAATTTTTATTAATAGGAGGGTTCTGAACAGAAAGAAAAGTCCCATTTTCCAGGAGGGTCTTGGACAGAAAGTAAAGTCCTATTTTTCAGAAGGATCCTGGACATAAAGTAAAATCTCATTTTTCAGGAGAGTCCTAAATAGAAAGTAAAATCATATTTTTGAAGAGGAACCTGAACACAAGTAGAATTTTATTTTTCAGAAGGGTCCTGAATAGAAGATAAAATCCCACTTTTAGGGGGTGTCCTAAACAATAGGTAAAATCCTATTTTACAGCAGGGTCCTGAATAAATGGCAAAATCCCATTTCAGGAGCATCCGGAACTGAAGGTAAATTCATATTTTTCAGGAGGGTCTTGAACAGAAGGTTAAATCCCATTTCTCAGGAGGGTCTAGAATAGAAAGTAAAGTCCCATTTTTTCAGAAGGGTCCTGAGCAGAAAATAAATTCCCATTTTACAAGAGGGTCCTGAACAGAATGTAAAATCCTATTTTTTTAAGAGGGTCTTGAATAGAAAGTAAAGTCCCATTTTTCATGAGGATCCTGAACAAAAACTAAAGTTCCATTTTTCAGGAGGGTCCTGAACAGAAAACAAAGTCCCATATCTCAGAAGGGTCCTGAATAGAAAGTAAAGTCCCATTTTTTGGAGCCTTTTGAATAGAAAGTAAAATCCCATTTTTCAGGAGGGTCCTGAACAGAAAGTAAAATCCCATTTTTTAGGAGAGTCCTAAATATAGTGTAAATTTTCATTTTTAAGGAGGGTCCTGAACAAAAAGTAAAGTCCCATTTTTCAGGAGGGCCCTGAACAGAAAGTAAAGTCCCATTTTTCAGGAGGGTCCTGACCATAAAGTAAAGTCCCATTTTTCAGGAGGGTTTTATCCTATTTTTTAGGAAGATGCTGAATAGAAAGTAAAATCCTTTTTTTAGGAGGGTTCTGAACAGAGTAAATTCCCTTTTTTTTCAGGAGGGTCTCGAACAGAAAGTAAAGTCTTATTTTTCAGGAGGGACCTGAACATAAAGTGATATCCCATTTTTCAGGAGGGTCCTGATCAGAAAATAAAATCTTATTTTTTAGGAGGCTCCTGAACATAATGTAAATTTTCATTTTCCAGGAGGGTGTTGAACAGAAAGTAATCCTATTT
>NW_025867084.1:0-1388 GCF_002878395.1 Capsicum annuum
CATGTGATAGTTTATATAATTTAAAAAACTCACTACGAGAAGAACAACACAAGATAATAAATAACATTGAAAATCTAGAATTAATATACATTATAGCACAGATAGGATAAATTATTATACAAGAATTTGTAACTCTGCAATTACAACAGGATAAAATAATTAATGAATATATCTTACGAAGAAAGTAAATTATTAAAAGATATTGAAACAAAATACCCACGCACAAATAAAAATAGATTCACTAGAAACCTATTAAATCTATTTAATCCATTAAATCCGCACACCCCCCTTATAAACTGTATATCTCATGAAAGTTATGTTGTTAGTTAAAAAACATGATCTTTAGATGGATTGATAGAATGCAAGTATGAAATCCGCCTATGCCTTAAAGAATGCATGCAAGGTGTTCGATAAAATACCTAGTATGTTAGAACTTCATATTTACATGATTTCATGATATCTAAATAACAAGTTCATGTTAGTCATACACTCTAATATGAATTTCCATGCAAATTATGTGTTGTTATTGTTGTGGTATAAAGCATGTATGATTATGGAGATATAAATTATGTATACAAAATATATCCATGCTTTCCCTACCATGTTTGAGATGTTGAATAAATACATGAAGTATAATATCCCCAAATCATTACAATATGAATTAAATGTTACATATTGTCGTTCCCTTATGCTTTAATGGTTTCCATGCAATTGCTATGAATAGTATATGTTGTCGGAATACCCATGATATTAGAATATGAGATTTATGACTTGATTATAAGCATTCCTATTCATGATGGATATTATGATGACCATGTACTTCATGAAATCCCCCACTCATGTATTATGAATTTTTATTTATCGTCGTGTACTCAAGAAATTCAAGTTGTGTCAGTTTCCTTCCATCGAGTCTTAGGGGTACTTGTACCCAAAAAATATAGTTGTGTGCCTAGATCCATGTCATGTTTTCACGATACTCTTAGTAAAGCCATGATATATAAAATTCAGTCAATCATATAACTTAGGAAAACTCAAAAATCTCAGTAATCTCAGTAGTCCCGTAATCTTAGTAATCTCAGTGCTCAGTAACCTTAGCAACCTCAGTATTCACAGTCAATCTCAGTAACTTTAGTACTCTCAACCAGTCCTCAGAACTCAGTACATTCCGTCAGTCATTGGAATCTAGTAAACTTAGTTTAGCTCTGCTAAACAATACCACTAGTATCAGTCTAATTAATCTATATCAGTTCAGCTAATTAGTTCAGTTTAGTTATTCAGTCCAGCTTAGTTATTCAGTTCAGTGTCCTTCAGATGGGAGTAGAAGTTTGCACCGAGTGAACCCAAGGATGGGAACTCACCCGCCAGTTCAGGGTGTGATTCTTAATAGT
>NW_025867085.1:0-1801 GCF_002878395.1 Capsicum annuum
AGGGGATACCACCTAACTCAAAAGTAATACACAGATCAGAGTTTGAGATTTACAAACAGGTTACATGTTTTCAGAAGGTGCCTATGTGTTTTTCAGAAACTGTTTTATGCATAATGTTTGATTAAAATTTTCACTCACATATTATATATATATATATATATATATATGTATATATATATATGTTCAATTACTCTATTTTGGATTGCTTCGCGTGCCAGTACAATTGTGCTGACCCCCCTTCCTCCTAGGTACTGAGGTGCAGTCTAAGGGTCCAGATCCTCAGTAGAGTCTACAGACAGTGTTGTCTCAAAGTCTTTGCTTCGGAAGGCGTAGTCATTTAGGTATTTATTTCAGTATGACATTTGGTCTGCTGGGGCCTTGTCCCAGTTATTCAGATAGTATTTCAGTAGAGATTTCGCAGACTGTTCCAAATGTTTATTAAATATTGTTGGGCATGTTTTCAGGCCTTTAACTGTTTTAAATTTTTGACCATGTTTCCGTATTATTGTGTCTATTCCGTATTACTTTGATCATATGAATTATATGCATGATTACCAGATAAACAGAGGCCTTCGGGTTCGGGAATGCTCATTATGGCCAGGGCCCCGGTTTGGGTCGTGACATAGAATCAGGAAAATGCTCTTCATACTTAACCTTTGAGCTTCTCTTGTTTTAGTTAATTTAGCACAAGATATGCTACTTCACCTTTGAAGAAACAGTCCCCTGCAGAAATGTAAGGTGGAGATGCGTACAATAGATCCTTGTGGTCGAACCCTTCTCTGGACATGCGTATAGCGGGAGCTTAGTGCACCGGGTTACCCTTTTTATATTTCTCGTGGTTATGCCGGTTTAAAGTTTTCGAATATTATGCTGTTGTTGACACCCAAGGGTGTGGCCTAGTGGTTCAATGAAGTTGGGTTGAACACCTTGAGGTAGCAGGTTCTATTTCAATTCCCAACTGAGACAAACACGAGGTGATTTCTTCCCATCTATTCTAGCCTTGGTGGACAGAGTTACCTGGTACCTGTTGCTGGTTGGAGGTGGCAGGTTTTCTGTTGAATTAGTTGAGGTGCGTGCAAACTGGCCCGGACTCCACGGTTATCAAAAAAAAAAATTTTTGCTGTTGTTGTTCTTGCCCCAACACCACCGTTATAGCACTGAATTCTATCTTAAGCTTGACGTGCTTTTGGTTGGTGGCTTAAACAATAGCATACAGTACTTCATGTAGTGGATCTTCCTTTTATTTTCTCTAGGTTAAACTGGATTTCACTATTCAAAACAGAGCGTTTTGGCATGTTGCTAGAATTCTTAGTTGAAACTGCATGTTATATGCGTGAAAAAGCAGAAGATGCTAATGTAACATGTCCATACCATTCACTGTTCTATATATTCTGTATATTAAGGTTACTATCAATTAATATCTTTGCCGAATTGTTGGTGTCATAAGCACTCACAAAGTTGCAGGATGATGTGCATCCTGCTTGGTGTGTGTGTGTTGGTTGATATCTAGATTTGTGTTGCACTGTTTATGATGTGTTTTATCTCAATGCTTAGTCTCTCTAAACATGCGATTGATAGGTTGTGAAAGAAAATGAAGAACCTGCTGAGCTCCTAGCATTATTGAGTTCCCGGTTAAGCTAACATGATCGAGGATGCATCAGGAATCACAGTAGATTTGTCTTCTCTTTCGTACATTTTCAGCTTCCAAAATTTCACTGGCTTTTGAGTGAAGTCCACCTGACTATAATATGGAGGTATGTATCCGAAATACTACTATTAACTATAGTCCACCTGATGTTTG
>NW_025867086.1:0-5267 GCF_002878395.1 Capsicum annuum
ATGATGAACTTTAGATCGATACTCATTTTTGAGATGTTAATCGTGCCGTTGAATGATGGTTCTTGGAGTTCTTAAACTAGGAACTTGGAATCTTGAATAAATTTGCAGAATTAATGGTGAACTTTGGAGGTTCTTGAAGTTGGATGTAGGAGCTTAGGGTTTTCTTTTTGAGGAAATTTGATGAAATATAACATATAATGCTTCTAATAAGCTTTAATATAGGGTTTGGACAGATTTTGAGTGAGGGGGAATGACCAAAACGACCCTAAAAATCAAATAATTCACGAATTTGTCCTTTGATGGACTGTTTTGATAGTCTGAAGTAGATCAACCATAACGTTTTACTCTGATATCCAAATTAGATGAAACCAATTTCATTAGAAAGAGGACTCTCATATATTTCCATTGATATATAGTATCTCATCCAAATCATTATGTACGAGGAGTTATGATTGTTTGAAGTTGACCCAAAAATTCGCTTTTGATAAGCTGAAGTAGATCTACCATAAATTTTTGCTTCGATAGACAAATTGGATAAAACCAATTTCATTGGAAAGAGGGCTCGCAGATATTTCCGTTGATATATAGTAGATCACTCAGATCATTATGTACAAGGAGTTATGATCATTTAAAGTTGGAGAAAAAATAGCCAAGCCTCAGTACTTTTTCCTGCATGTTTTACTGTTCACTACTATTCACGATTCGATTGGAATGTTCATAACTCGTCGCCCGGGTCTCCTTTTTGGATGATCCACATATCGTTGGAAAGCTTATTCGATACTCTACGCAATAGTAGGTCATAATCTTAGACATTCCACATGAAAAATTTATAATTCAATCTAGAAGATAAAATCCAACACGTTTACGCACAAAATTTCAACGAAAAATTTCCCGAGGTATTACACTATGACCACTAGTGTTCAGGGAAACCGAAAGAATGAATCCCCACCCCAGCAAGATGGGGACTCAGCTGCATCTATAATAAAAAATTTTATGAGAATGAACCCTCCAGAATTATTTGGGTCAGTAACAGATGAGGACCCACAGCTGTATCTAGAAGAGGTAAAGAAGATCACCCAAATCATGCATGTGTCAGAGGAGGAGAGTGTGGAATTAGCGTCCTATATACTGAAAGATATTGCTCATGATTGGGTAATGTTGTGGAAGAAGAGTAGAGGGAAAGATGCAACTCCCATGACTTGGCAGATATTTCAGGATGCCTTCTTAGATAATTTTTTCCTGTTAGAGATGAGAGATGCTAAGGTAGAAGCGTTTATGAACCTGAGACAAGGCTCTATGATAGTGAAGGAGTATTGTATTAAGTTCAACCAGTTAGCTAAGTATGCTCCTGACTTGATAGCTGACCCCAGAGCGAGTTTGAGTAAGTTTGTGACTGGTGTGTCCGGGTTAGTATTGAAAGAGTGTAGAATAGCTATGCTCAATAGGGACATAGACCTTGCTAGGTTAATGATGCATGCTTAGCAGATAGAGGCAGATAAGTCTAAGGAGAAGGAGAGATCTAATAAGAGATTCAGAACAGGTAGTTACAGCTTTTCTCTGGATGGGTCACAGGGTGGTAATCATTCTCACCATAGTCAGAAAAATTCGGCCCCTATTCCTTCTTCAGCTAGTTTACCCACACCTAACTTTGGAGATGTTAGTCATGGTGGGGCGCCAGGCTCCAAAGCCCAGAGTAGTGTTAGAAGTGAGCATACTTATCTGATTTTTGGAGAGTGTGGAAAGAATTATCTAGGTGCATGCAGAGCTAATAGTCAGGTATGTTTTGGATGCGGTAAGCCAGGCCACAGAATGCGGGAGTGTCGAGTGTTAGCTTAGAAAGGTAGAGATTCGCGTGAGCAGGCCACAAATCCCAGCACCAATAGTGGTCAGTGTCAGAATCGACTCTATTCAATCCAGACTCACCATGATCCAGCAAGTTTCCCCAACCTAGATTCGGGTACGTTACAAGTTTTTCATAATCATTGTATGCATTGTTAGCTATCTTGCGCTCGTTTGAGCTTATGTTTCCACATGAGTTAGTTAGTAACATTAGTGTGTCTAGTTCAGTTCATGCATCATGCATTAGTCTCAGCTCTCCAATGTTTAGTTATAATCTAGTTTGTAGATGCCCTGTGCATCACCCCAGTATCTCAGCAAGGTAAACATTCCTAGAGGGACATAGTGTCCCAAGGGAGAGATACCCTACCTTTTCTTGATGATTTTATGTTCTCGTTATAAATTAGTTGTCAAGTGCCATGGCATAATCAGTCAAGCTTTCAAGATTCAGTTCAGTCAGATATTCAGGCATTAGATATACGTGTTCAGTAGAGAAAATACTATTTATCAGTATCTTCACTCATACATTTACATATCATGTCAGTAATGTAATCATGCATCAGATATGCATGGATTCAGCCTTTCAGTTGTGCATCAGATATGCATTCTCATTTTGAGAAAACTCACTTTATTAGAATCCTCAGTCTTATATTCATGAATCAGCTTCCCATGCATCAGATATGCAAGTTCAGTATGTGGTGCTCAGCTTTCAGTCACGTCAGTCATGAACCTATGTTTTAGTAGTGTATGTCTTGTACGTACTTTATCTTATCATCTCTTCCGCCTCAGTTAATTTCCATTCGAGGACGAATGTTCCCAAGGGGGAGATATTGTACTACCCCGCATGTTTCTAAGCTAGGAGATGAACCATTTTTCCTACATATGAAATCTCCTATCCTGTGATTCATACTTGAGTACATGACTTACAATGAGTATCCTAGTGATAAGATAGCTTATGATTCGTTAATCATGTTCATATGAGTCACTTAAGGTAATACAAGCTAAGAGTTTTTGAATCCATCAAGTTTTAGTGTTCAATTTTGTAAGGGTCATATTTGAACGAGTATAACTCGATGTTAATATGGTATTTATACATATTTCTACCCACCAAATTATATAAAATCGAATTAGCTTTCCAACGATACCAATTTCATCAAAATCGACACCCGAGCTAGGAGTTATGGCTTTACGAAGTAGAGTGCGTCGCCTTACCAATCGCACATAGCCAGTGGAAAGCGTATGTGATAGCATATGCGACGCCTATGTAAATATAGGTGATATCATATGCGGCGCCTATGTAGATATAGGCGATATCATATGCAGCACCTATATAAATTTTGGCGATATCATATGCGGCGCCTATGTAAATATATGCGATATCATATGTGGCGCATATCTTATGGTTTCAAGTGACTTAAACACTCCGTTTTGAGTTATTTTGAGGGTAATTAAGTCTTTTAACACTCCTTACACGTCCCTAAATTGAACCCTATGAAATATATAGCTCCTAATTACATTAAAACCCTACTAACATCTTAAGTTCATCATCCAAGAGCACTAAAAGAGAAAAACAACTAGGGTTGCATAATCATGCTATGTCTTATTTGCAAATATGATCAAGTTGGTTTCTATTTTTAATGTCCATTTGTGTCTTGAATACACTTTAAATGAGAAAATAGGGAGTGTCCTAGATGGCTAGTGTCTCCGAGGCCTCTTGAAAAGTGAGATCCACAAATGATCCCCTTGCAGCATTACCAACAACTTCGTAATAGAGTTCAAAACCTGATAAAGGGTCTCTATCAGATGAATATCTGTCATAGTATGGTTCGGACACTACGTCAGCTTTATTTTTAATCTCTTCCATTCTCATGAAGGGTTTCGGTTGGGAGCTGCCTAAATTGCTGATCTCATCCCTCAACTGTACCCCTTTGGAAGGTGGAAAGAACCTTTCTTTGAAAGCCTCTTTCAGTTGCCTCCAGTTGGTTATTGAATCGGGCATCAGCTTATTAAGCCACAATGTTGCCTCTCTAGATAAAGACAATGGAAATAAACGCAGGCGGATGGCATTCTATCCCACTCCAGGGCTATCAAAGGACTTGCAAATAGTGACAAAATTCACTAAATGCATATTGGGATCATCTGTCCACCAAACAACCCTTTCAGATGAAGGAGCGGGATCATTGTACTGGTAATATTGAACTTTGCTCCTGGTGCTAGAAGTGGAGGAATAATGGCTCCAGTGGCACCAGCTCCGTCCATTTCATCTTTATCATCATTAAGATCAAATTGAACAACTTGACAATCAGTTCTTGCCCTGAAAAGACGATTTTTGTTCACATTTCTGTTCACTGATGCAGCTACATTCTCTGCATGCCTTCAATTAGAAGGATCAAACAAGTCATCATCCCCCAAATCATCATCATCAGGGTTAGGATGATGTGCCCACTGGCCATCATTCTGCTGATTTAGTTAAGATCTAGCCAACGCGGCTAGTCTCTCAGCATCTTGGGGATGATTTAATGTCTAGTGCTAAACATGATTTAGTTACTAACCTTGTTCAAACTTTTGTGACTTTCCTTTGCTTTTGAGAAATCATAAGATGCACAAGTTGGAAATAAAACCTTCTTAATCCATAAAGAAATCATTTCCTACTTGTGCATCATATGAACTGTAATTGCTTACTCCAATGAAGCTCTTCTTACATTGGTTTTAGGTCCTAATGTTGTATTTTGCTCGTGCATTGCAGAGCATCTCAGTCTTCTATGCCGAATTCTGGTGAAGCTAATAGTTCAATTCCGCTGCATCCTCAACCGCTTAATGTGGCCCCCATCAGATGGTATTCATCGACACCAGATATCAATGCTGGTTCAGTCTCAGTTGAAGCTATAACTTCGCCGTCCAAGCGTAGCAACTCTCAGCAGCATGCTGGGGGTCAGCCTGCAGTGGTTTTTTTCTCTGCTTGTCCAGCCAGAGAGGATCGGGAAAATTTTATAAATCATGCTAACGGCGGGGTTGCCCTTACTGGATTGGCTTTGTTGGGAGAGGTTGGATCATTCATGGGTTCAGTTGATATAGCTGAATCTGAAGATGCTTATGTATTCCGTGTTTCACTTCCCGTTGTTGCTAGGGATAAAAGTAAGTTCTACGTATGAGTAAGATTTTCTTAAGTTGAAAATCACCATATCTTCTTATAACTCTTTACTGTCTTACATCAAACTTTTTTTTATATTTTACTACGTCAAGTTGAAAATCGCCATATATGTGACGACCATGTGTTTTGTATATGAATGTCAAATTGCATCCATATGAATCGACTTGATGATTAAGAGATCTTCCCGTTCATATGGTTACAGAAGTCTTTCGCTGTGATGTTGGACCAAATGGGAGAATTTTCATAAGAGGGGTGAGCGTGACCGGAGAGAGGAAGGTTC
>NW_025867087.1:0-4835 GCF_002878395.1 Capsicum annuum
TTCAAGCAAATTCAACTGTAGATTCCACGAATTCTTAATCTAAGGTATGCATAGTGTTCATCTATGGATCCAATCCGTTCATAGAGCTCAAGAACCATGTTTTTAAATGTTATTTTGTAAACTTTTTGTGGTGATATAAGCATGTACATGTTGATGATTGTTGTTTAAGTTTCAAAATGATATCTAAAGATGTTTTCATGAAATATATGTGGTTGTTAGTTGAAAAACATGAACTTTAGGTGGTTCGATGTGATGCAAGTATGAAATCCACCTATGCTTTAAAGAATGCATGCAAGGTGTTTGATAAAATGCCTAGGATGCTAGAAACCTATAATTACATGATTCCATGATATCTAAATGACAAGTCAATATTAGCTACACACTTTCATATGAATTTCCATGCTATTTATGTGTTGTTGTTGTTGTGGCATGAAGCATGTGTGATAATGGAAATATGAATTATATACACGAAATGTGTCCATGCTCTCCCTACCATGTTGAGTTATGAATAAATACATAAAGTATACTATTCCCTACTTATAATATTGTGAATTGTGGACTTTAATCTTGGGATCAAGTCATGTCATGTGTGCCAGTTTCCTTCTATCGAGTCTTGGGGGTATTCGTACTCGAAAAATATAGCTGTGTGCCTAGAGCCATGTCATGTTCCACGATAAATCTCAGTCAAGCTATACTCTATAGAACTCAATCAGTCATGTGACTTAGGAAACATCAGAAATCTCATGATCTCAGTTAACTCTCAGATAATAGTACTACTCCGTCAGTCAACGGATGTTAGTTATTCAGTCCATGTACAGCCAGTTGGATCATGCTTAGTTCTTTCAGATGAGAGTATAAGTTAGCACCGAGTGAACCCAAGGATGGGAACTCACCTGCCAGGTCAGGGTGTAATTCTTAGCAGTCATCCTTGTGTTCCAGAACTATGTAGCCAGCGTAGGTTGAGACATCTTAACTTGTCAGATTAGGGTTGATGATGTGGCTTAACCTATCAGTTTAGGGTACCATCATTCTCACTTTAAGTACCTGCCAGATACGGGTTAATCACAACTGTCCTTAGCAGTGGCACGGTATTGACACACCTCCAGTCGGGGCAGAGATTGGGCCCCAACTTATCCATAATAGTATACATGGGGCATGTCGATTAAACAACTACCTGCCACAGTTTCAGTATCAGTCTCAGCAAAAGAAATCAGATAGTTCTTCAGATATCAGTATACCAGGACTGTTAGATACAGTCAAATTTAGTTAGCATGGGACTCAGAGAGTTCTACCAGATTCAGGACTGTCAGACACAATCGATCATGTATCAAAACTACAGTTCCACTCATGTATTAGCATACAGATTTAGCTACCACATACTCTCGATCTCATTTACTATGTATGTATGTTTGTACTCTTACGTTCATATCAGTCAGTAAGTTAGCATTATTCATGAATGTAAACCCTTTGCATTAGCCTACCTCACTCGTATACTCAGTACTCCAGTTGTACTGATGCATTTGCGCTATGGTGCTTTCTTTTCATGTTACACCATAGATCTAGAGCCACGAGTTCCAGACCAGCAGTAGATTTCCAGTCGCAGTGTTATAGTGAGTCCTCATCCATTCGAGGATAATATGATTTGATTTATTCATTTATTACTTTAGTTTAGTTTTATGGAGTTAGTTCGAGACATGTTCCTTCAACTCCTTATTCAGACAGTACTTAGAGGATTTCAGATTTAGTCAGATTTAGCTATTAGATTCAGTATTTAGTTTTATATTCAGTTGTTTTGGGTATTCATTACTCCATGGATGTTACTATATCTCTTCAGTTGAGCCTTATGACCTACATGTTCAGGTTTTTTGCGTATTATATGTATATTATGCAGTGTACAGGTACAGATATCAGTTATGGGTTAGCTTGTGGTCCCTCGGGGTCATGAGCACCGTGTAGCATTCTGATTCAAAAAATCGAGGCGTTACAGGTGTGTAGTGTGCCACACTTATAAATGGGAGGCTACGAGACATTAAAGAATATTTCCCTTTCTTCCATTCTATTTTAGACTACAGAGTCTAGTTGTCTTGAAACTTCTCTAACTCCTGGCTTACTAGTGTTTAAGGTCATGCCTCCCCGAAGATATGATGTTAGTAAAAACTCTATTGGGATCTTTGTCCCACCTGATGAAAATATAGAGGGAACTCATCTTACTTACGGAGTATAGACCCAGTTTAGGGTCCCTTCTCTTGATTCTATTACTTTATATGGGGTACCACCGGTCCCTGCTAGTCCTCTTCAAGCTTTCTGAGATGGTGATATGTAACGCCCCGCACTTCTACCTAGCTTAAATTCATCCCTAAAATTCCAAAGACTTGCTTTAAAGATGAATACACTTTTATACATGTGGAATTTTCAAGATTTTGACTTTTTTTGTTATGTGGGAAATTGAATAAGCTTTCCACCGATATAAAATTTGCACAAATCCGATACCCGGGCGAAGAGTTAGAGCCATTTTAGTATGATAGTATACCACCTGGTACTTTAGCGCATCGTGGAGCCAGCCAAAATGGCATTTGTCAAAAACCAGTGAGTCTCCGCGATATTGGCGCGTCGCGCTAAGGTTCAATTTCAGAATTATCAATTTCCAGTGCACCAATATGATTCCATTGCATTGCGGTGCTCTTCCAGTTTTTATCCAAGGTGGCAACGCGATACCACTGCATCGCGCCACAGAGCAGTTTCCCAGTGGTCCACTTTTCAGTGAACTAGCGTGATTTCACCGCATCACGCCAGCATGTAAAATAAGGATTTTTTTGTTCAAGTTCCATTATTAAATTTCAAGGGCTATTTGGTATTTTCCCAAAGCCCCTAATCAGCCTAAATACGGGATTTATACCCTCAATAGCCAAAATTGCTCATTATGTTCACTATTCCTCAAGAACAAAAGCACTCTCTCTCAAATTAGCAAACTTTAGTCTCAAGAAATCACGGTCAATCCCAAGAATCTCTCCAAGGATTCCAAGAAACTCACGAATTAAGGTATGTTAGATGTTTATTCATGGGTCTCTTCCAGCCATGAAGCCTACTAATCTCTTTTCAAAGTACAAGAGTGTGTATTTATGAGTTTTCCATGATTTACCTGAGTTGACGCTCAAGTTTATGTTGTTGGGTGTTGATTTATGTTTTAGATTTCACGTTCAAAGCTTTGATCCTAGTATGTGATGATTTGCATGATGTTCATAATAAAACTTTCAAGTTACAAGTTCATTGATGTAGCCATGATACTTAGATGTAGTAATTGTTGTATAACTAAGGCATGTTCCCCATATGTTTGATAAAAGGCCTATGTGAATGAATAAGTGCCATTATAGCATGTCAACATGAGATCCCCATTTATGTACAAGTTAATGCATGATAAGTGTTTGAAGAAATGCCTCATTGATTGTATTGTGAATGATAGACTAATGTTATGTTATTCCATAAATTGTCATGCTTTTTATTATCCATGCTATCGAGTCCTGGGGGTATTTAATACCTGACAATTTAGTTGTTTGCCTAGAGTCAGTGTCAGTTACAGGACAGTCTTAGTCATGTCATGCTCAGTAGTACTCTCAGTCAGTTTCAGAACTTAGTAGAACTCAGTCAGTTATTGTGAAGTGGTGATTCTCCATCTTTTGGAAAGCCCCGCCATTTGCATATGTTTCTTATCAGATTTTGTGAATTGTGAACTCCCTTTGTCATGGTCGGGGGCATGTCCTGACCTAATTTGGTATTATGGTTTAGAGGCTTTTGTGCACAAGTATGGGCTGGATTTTTGTTTGATTCATAGAGTTTACATATGATTATCTATTATACCGCCCCATATTCTAGGCTAGAATTTGAATCGTTATTCCTACAAGTATAAACTTGAATCCAATGATTCTATGTAAATATGAGTTTCATTCTAATTTACCTAGTTTGTAAAGTGTTTCTGAGGTGGAGAATATTCATAGGTGGAGAATATTCATAGAAAATACTTAAAGCGAAGTTAAGTTAAGAGCTTTTGATTTGACCGAATATTGGTATTTGATACTATAAGAGTCAATTTTGAATATGTGTAACTTCTGAAATATATGGAATTTTTGGTCCCAATAGCCTCCAAATAAAATATCATTGAGCCCTCTTTCCAAGGCATTAAATTTTGCCTTAATCTAATATCCGAACAAAAAGTTATGAGTTATTTCATAAGGAACCAGTGAGGGTCTGCGATTTCACCGTCACAGAGGATAATCTTAGTGATAAGCAGCATGGCACAGAGGTTAGCCTCCGTGATAAGGTTCGTGCCATGCTGTAATGTAAAAGTCATACTGTCTTATTTTATTTCCCTTAGGATGTGGGTTAATGAGGTCTTTTCACCTATGAACGACCTTTAAACATTATATCAACCTATTTCCATTATTTTTCATGAATCAAAAGATATTATATAACTCTCAAACTCAAAACCCCAAGAAAGCATAAGGATTTCATTGTACGTTCATCATCCGGGCTCTAAGTTTCCAATTGTTCACAAATCCTTGTGTGTCTAAGGCATGCTAATCTTCCCCAAAGTTTATTTTATTAAAAGTATATGTTTAAAGTGTTATCATGTAAATTTAATTATGGTTTACGAATATATATTTGAGGGTTTTGGAATGTTTGTTGCTTAAATTATTTTACCATGTCTTTAACGAAATTGTTCATGCTTTATTATGTTTTTAAAACCCGTTGGGGTTCATCGGGATAGTTAATAGGAACAGGGACAAGGTATTCCCCCAATTTGATGATTTTGCTAAAAATTTGTTTTGAAAATTGTGTTC
>NW_025867088.1:0-1391 GCF_002878395.1 Capsicum annuum
CTTAATTGTTGATAGAGAAAATGAGAGTAAAATTTCAAATTAAAGCGATACACTGATTTGGACTACTTAACTCTTTGCAAAAGAGAGAGACAACTATGTAGGTGGTGTATTTTTTTAGTAGATTTTTTTTAATACTATACTCTCTGTTGCATTTTTTTAATTACTGTGAAATTTAATAAAAGTACCCAGTGGTCCAATACTTTTTTAAGAGGGGTAATTTAGTAACTTTAGCAAGGTCAATGCCTATTTCTTAAATATCGTGTCCGGTCAAATGGCGACACATAATTTGGGACGGAGGGAGTATTATGATATTCAATGTTCATCAATCCATAAGCAAATTACTTTCTATAGTTCCCAGTAGGTTACAATGAGTCGGTCCGATTCAAACCTATTGCTCTATACAACTCTTAAGAAAAATTTATAAAAAAAATCTTCTGTAAATAGAAAATGTAAATCAAAAATCAATCTTTCAAGCAAGTAAAAAGGACCACCCGGTGCACTAAACTCCCGCAATGTGCGGGGTTTGGGCCACAAAGGTCTATTGTAAGCAAATTATGTTTCCATAGCTTGAACCTGAAATATCCTCGTCACATGGTAGCAACTTTATCGTTACGCCAAGTTTATTGGTTACACCAAGACTCCCTTGTAGGCAAATAAAATGTAAAAAAGATCGAAGAATCAAAACCACATGAAGCATGATTCTCCTCCATTCTTCAGAGGTGATAATCATAATTGTCTGTAACCAAGAAGAGTCCTACAAGCAACTCTGTTAGTTCTTCCTACTCTGTTTTCACCATTAATGGCAGTCCTTGCAACAGAAGCCAATCCCTTCAGTTCCTTCACATTAGCATATCTTTTCCTTGTCATCAAACCCCCACTGCTGAATTCACCGATTTGCGACCTCCAATACTCCCAACAACCCCATACAACTTTCCATTTTTTGCACCAGGCGGAGGCGGAGTAGCTGACTTCTCCTTTAAAGTTGGCAGCATAGTAGGCGGCTGCTTTTGATTCTCCTTCCTCTATGCTGATAAAAAATCAGGAACTGATTGTTATGATCTCAATAATAGTCGATCAAATGTAGTTATTTGGATTTGAAGTTAGGAATAGAAAACAAATAGAAATGAGCGAGATTGAGAATAAAGGGTCGAGATTACTCAAGTTTAAAAGAATCACAAGGGTCGTGATGATACCACATGGCAAGGTGGTTATATACACACTTCATAGGAGAAAGAAGGGCATAACTGAAATCTGGTAAATCAATTGTTCTTCTTTTACTCCCAATTCCTTTCTATCCCCATCTAAATCTAACTTTGTCTTCTCATCTTCTTCCCCTGCAGATCGACTCATTCATGGAGTTCTCTATAAATTTATTTTCTCTTCATAGATAG
>NW_025867089.1:0-2122 GCF_002878395.1 Capsicum annuum
TGTTGTTGTTTACTTTGATGATGTGTTGGTGTATAGTAAGTCCTTAGATGAGCATGTAAAGCATTTACAATGTGTGTTTGATGTCCTCCGAAAGAAGAAGTTATATGCTAATCTAGAAAAGTGTTCTTTTGGTGTCCATGAGGTTGTATTTCTTGGGTTTGTGGTGAGCTCAAGAGGGGTCGAAGTGGATGAATCTAAGATTAACGCCATTAAAAATTGGCCAACTCCCAAAACCGTAGGTGAAGTGAGAAGATTCCATGGGTTGACTAGTTTTTATAGATGTTTTGTCAAAGGATTTAACACCATTGCCTCCCCCTTGACTAAAGTGATTAAAAAGGATCGGCCTTTCAAGTGGGGAGATGAACAAGCTAAGGCCATCAAGGACTTGAAAGCTACGCTCATCTTGGTCCCGTTGCTACAATTGCCGAATTTTGACAAGAGTTTTGAGGTCGAATGTGATGCTAGAAAAGTTGGCATAGGCACGATTTTAATGCAAGAATTGAAGACTATTGCCTAATTTAACGAAAATCTCAAAGGAGCAACTCTAAACTACTCTACGTATGATTTAGAGTTGTATGCCTTGATTAGAGCCTTGGCCACTTGGCAACATTATTTGTGGCCTAAAGAATTCGTGATCCAAACGGATCATGAATCCTTGAAGCATCTACAGGCACAAGGCAAGCTTAACCAGCGGCATGCCAAATGGATTGAATTTCTTGAAACTTTTCCTTATGTTATTCAATACAAGAAGGGTAAAGACAATGTGGTTGCCGATGATTTATCCCAAAAATGTTTGCTTGTGTCTACTTTGTCATCTAAGTTGATGGATTTGAAAGCTTCAAGTCTTTATATCCCAAAGACCCTCACTTCGCTCCTATCTATAGGAAAAGTGAAGAGTTGGATAGGGATAGGTGGGCTACTGATAGGGGGTCCCATTCCTATACCAAATTTGATGGATACTTGTTTAAAGGTAGACGATTGTGTGTTCCCTCAAGTTCATGGAAAGAATTATTAATGAGGGAAGCACACAATGGTGGTCTAATGGGCTGTTTTGGGGTCGAGAAGACCCTCGAAATTTTGGAAGAACAATTTTTTTGGCCTAGAATGCACAAGGATGTGGCTCGGATTTGCAGCCAATGTGTTGAGTTCAAAGGAACCAAGTTACAGCTCCAACCCCACGGATTGTACACCCCTTTGCATCCTGGGTTAACATATCAATGGACTTCGTGTTGGGATTGTCGAGGACTAGAAGGGGGTGGGATAGTATTTTTGTCATGGTGGATCGATTTTCCAAGATGGCTCACTTTATTCCTTGTTCTAAGTGTAGCCTCTTTGTTTATTGATAATGTTGTAAAACTTCATGGTGTTCTGAGGACCGTAGTGAGTGATAGGGATTCTAAATTCTAAGCCACTTTTGGAAGTCCATGTGGGGTAGACTCAGTACTAAGTTGTTGCTTTTGACTTCATGCCACCCACAAACCGATGGCCAAACGGAAGTAGAAAATAGGACCTTAGGGTCTATGCTACGGTCCATGATTAAAGGAAAAATGACTTCTTGGGAGAGCACTTACCGTTGATTGAGTTTTATTTTAATTGTGTTATACACTCGAGCACGGGGATGACACCCTTTGAGTGTGTATACGGCATCGACCCCCTCACCCTTTTGGATCTAACCCCTTTGCCAAGTTATCTTGTGATTAAAAGTATTACGAATTGCAATTCTTCTCATCTCCAACGAAAAAAATATATATTATAAAATATTGATCAAAGTTCATCTAGTTTGGCTATAGAAAAGTGAAACATGAGAACTGATTTGGGACAGGGAAAGTAGCTTTTTGGACTCTAATTTGACAATTCTTTTATTTCAGCATCCCACCACGTGACATGTTTAAGGTCATAACATTAAAGTACATTTTCATATTTTAGCTTGATACCAAAAGATTCAATTAATTTTCTTTTATTTTTACTTTTTAAAATTTCATGTTCAGTCAACTATTACAGGCAACTTAAAAGGGAAGGCGTATTTCAAATTAAGGACCAACTTCGAGTTTGTAAATTTTTTTAATTACTCTTAAAAAAAAAAAAAAATCTCTCACTCACCTACCCACCTTACTTTGTTATG
>NW_025867090.1:0-1742 GCF_002878395.1 Capsicum annuum
ATTTTTAGGTCTGGGATGTTTTGGATTTTTTCTTTTATTTTTTGGACTAATTTAACATCTTCTATATTAAAATTTTTCTGTCCCTTACTACCTGTTTTTGCATATAATGGACCTGCTATTTTTCCTAGATCTTGAATAAAATTACGTGCATAATTTACTAGTCCTAAGAATTTCTGTAAATCTTTTGTTGTTTCTAATTTGTCTGGCATTTCTAGTACTTTCTTTGCTATGTGTGGTTGTAGTTTTACTTTTCCATTTCCTAAGGTTATTCCTAGGAAATTAATATAAGTCTTGCATAATTCCATCTTCTTTTTACTTATTATTATGCCATGTTTAACAAATAGTCTAAAGATTATTTGTAAGTGTCCTAAATGTTCTTGCATATTTTTACTAAATACCAAAATATCATCTACATATACTAATATAAAATGTTTATATTCTCCAAATATGTTATCCATTTTTCGTTGGAAAATAGGCGGAGCTGTCTTTAATCCAAATGGCATGACTAACCATTCAAAATGTCCGCTTGGACATGTGAATGCTGTCCATTCTATGCTTTCTGGATGCATTTTGACTTGCCAGTAGCCTGACTTACAGTCAAATTTATTATAGACTTTTTTATTTTGAATTCCATTAATTAACTCACTTTTATCTGGTAGTTTGTAAGCATCAGTTCTAGTATTATCATTTAATCTTTTATAATTAATTACCATACGAGCTTTACCCCTTACTTGTTCACTATGATTTCTTACCATAAAGGCCGCTGATCTATGTTTAGAGGTGGATCTTCTTATTACTCCTAATTGTAAGAGTTCTTTTATCTGTATATCAAATTCTTTAGTATCTTCATTATTTGCTTCTATAGGGGCTGTTTTTATCGTATATTCTAAGTTGATTATATCTAATTTACACATTATTTCGTTGGCTTCCCAATGGGCTAATGGTCTTTCTCCTATTATTTCCATTTCGTCTAATATAGATATTATATTTTCTAAATCTTTTGGACTGTTAATTATTCTTATTCTATCTATTCCTTTTTTAAAATTATAAAACTGAGTTTCTATACTTATTAGGGTATATTCCTTTTCTATACTAGTTAAGCATTCTTGTCCCTCTGCATTAATTAGAGTATAGTTTCTAACTTCTTCCAGATTTTCTTTTAGCAGGTTGTTGCATTGATTATTTTGGCAATCGTCGCAACATGGTTCTGGAAGCGATTTCTTTTTATTTGTATTTAGTTTTCTAAATACTGTAGGCAGTGTTACTGTTTGTACTGGTGTATAAGTTAAATCTTTAAAAAGCATTATTCCATCCCTTGTTAAGAGACATCCTCCTTTATTCTGTATACAAAATCTTAGTTCAATAACAAAATCTGATCCTATATTTAAATCTCTTGCTAATATTTTATTAACATTGTAAACTGGGTTATAGAATTTATTGCATGTATTTAAAAAACTTGTTTGTGCTTTTTCTATGTAATAATTATAGATATTGTGCGACCCATCCATTTGAGTGGCCATTATAGGTCTGTTAAGTATTTTTAACAAGTGTTCTGGTACTATTGCTTTATTGATTAAACAGCTAGTACATCCTGGATCTATTAATGCTAGAGTTTCTATTTCTACGTCTTTTATTTTAATTTTTACTAATACTTTTATGGTAGAAAATTCTTTATCTTCGTTGCATATTAAACCGGTGCTGTTATCTTCTAAATTCATAAGTTCTGCTTCTAACTTTTCTAA
>NW_025867091.1:0-1173 GCF_002878395.1 Capsicum annuum
TGTTGGTACTTCCAGAAGGCACTGAAGGGTATACAGTGTATTGTGATGCTTCCAGAATTGGTTTAGGATATGTATTGATGCAGCATGGTAAGGTAATAGCATATGCTTCTAGATAATTGCGGCCACATGAGAAAAATTATCCTACACACGATCTTGAGCTGGCAGCAGTTAATTTTGCTTTAAATATATGGAGCCACTACTTATATGGGGTTGATGTTGATATATATACTGAGAATAAGAGCTTGCAATATAGTTTTAATTAGAAGGATCTAAATTTAAGGCAGCGGAGATGGCTTGAACTATTAAAGGACTACGATGTTGATATCTTTTACCATCTAGGGAAAGCAAATGTGGTAGCTGATACGTTAAGTCGTAAGGCTATGATGGCGCCTATAGAAAGGCAAGGGATGATTAAAGATCTTCACCATTTAGCTAGTTTGGGAGTTCTCCTTCTTGAAACTCCGGATAAAGAGCTTATCGTACATAATGCTGCGGGATCTTCATTAGTAGCTGAAGTGAAAGAGAAGCAATATACAGATCCTATTTTATTACAGCTTTAGGAGAATGTTCAGAGTGGTGCGACCAAGGCATTTGAGCTTACGCGAGAAGGAGTACTTCAGTGCCAAAACCGATTGTGTGTGTCGGATGTAGACGGGCTAAGAAAGAAGATTATGACAGAGGCACATTGTTCAAGGTATTCCATTCATCCAGGATCAACCAAAATGTATCAAGATTTGAAAGATATGTATTGGTGGAATGATATGAAGAAGAGCATTGCAGAATTTGTAGCTGAATGTCCAAATTGTCAAAGAGTTAAAGTTGAGCACCAAAAACCCGGATGTTATATGCAATGCATTGATCTTCCAAGCTGGAAGTGGGACATGATCAACATGAATTTCTTTATTGGTTAGCCTCGTACATCTCGGAAGTTCGACTCTATATGGGTGATTGTTGATAGGCTTACCAAATCCATATATTTCCTACCAGTTAGGAACACTTACACAGTTGAAGAGTATGCGAAGCTGTACATTAAAGAGATAGGATGACTACATGGAGTGCCAATTTCTATTATATCAGATCAGGGAACCCAATTTACCGCAAACTTTTGGAAGTCTTTTCAGAGGTTTTTGGGAACACAAGTGAAGCTGAGTACAACTTTTCACTCTCAAACAG
>NW_025867092.1:0-2090 GCF_002878395.1 Capsicum annuum
TATACCCTTCAGTGCCTTCTGGAAGTACCAACACGGGTGTAGAAATCAACTTGTTCTTTAAATCTTGAAAACTCTTCTCACAGGCATTATTCCATTGGAATTTGGATGCTTTATGGGTTAGCTTGGTTAACGGTGCTGAAATGGAAGAAAAGCCTTTAACAAACCTTCTATAATAACTGGCCAACCCGAGAAAACTATGAATTTTCGTAGGCGTTGTGGGCCTTGGCCAGTTCTTCACAGCTTCTATCTTTTGAGCATCAACCTTTATCCCTTCACTAGATACAATATGACCCAAAAATGCCACCGAATTTAACCAAAACTCATATTTAGAGAACTTTCCATAAAGCTTACAATTACGAAGAGTCTGCAATACCTGTCGTAAGTGATTGGCATGGTCCTCTTCTGATCTAGAATAAACTAGAATATCATCTATAAAAACTATCACAAATACATCCAGGAATGGCTTAAACACCCTATTTATCAAATCCATAAAAGTTGCGGGTGCATTTGTTAGCCCAAATAACATAACTAGAAACTCATAATGACCATACCGTGTTCGGAAAGCTGTCTTGGGTATATCCTTCTCTTAGACCCTCACTTGGTGGTAACCTAACCTCAAATGAATCTTAGAAAAGCACTTGGCGCCCTGTAACTGATCAAATAAATCATCAATTCTTGGGAAAGGATATTTATTCTTAATAGTCACCTTATTCAATTATCGATAATCAATACACATCCTCAGCGAGCCATCCTTTTTGCGCACAAATAACACTGGTGCTCCCCAAGGGGACATACTAGGCCTTATGAATCCCTTCTCTAGCAAATCTTTTAATTGCTCTTTCAATTCTCGTAATTCTGCTGGGGCCATTCTATACAGAGGAATGGAGATTGGTTGGGTGCCTGGTATTACATCAATACCAAACTCTACTTCTCGTTCAGGAGGCAAACCTTGAAGATCTTAAGGAAATACATCAAAAAATTTATTTACCACCGGAATAGCGTGAAAAGTTGGTGGCTCCTCTTATGTATCCCTTACTCTAACTAAATGATATATGTATCCCTTGGAAATCATTCTTCTTTCCTTAAAATAAGAAATAAATCTACCTCTTGGCGCGCCAATTTCACCTTTCCATTCAAGGACTGATTCATTTGGAAAATGGAAATATACCTTTTTCGTGCAGCAATCAATTGTGACATAACAAGAAGCCAACCAGTCCATACCTATTATAACATCAAAATCTACCATTTCTAACTCCACAAGATTAGCCATCGTACCACGACCACAAACAGTTACTATGCAGTTTCGGTAAACCCTTCTAGCTATAATAGATTCCCCAATCGGTGCGGACACTTCAAATGGATTAACTAACAGTTCGGGTATTCTTTCAAACTTTCTAGCAACCAATGGAGTAACATAAGATAATGTAGAACTGGGATCAATTAAGGCATATACATCGAATGAAAAGATAGACAACGTACCCGTAGCCACATCTGGGGAAGCCTCTAAATTTTGTCGATCCGCTGGAGCATATGTACGATTTTGAGCTCCGCTAGAACTCGTAGCTCCTCTATCACCTCTAACACGACCCATTGGTTGTGCACCCCTTCCTGAATAAGACATCGATAATGATGATGCAACAAATGACCCCGTAGGTCGTGCCATACACCCTATGCCCCTTCGTGGGCATTCTCTCATCATATGCCCCGACATACCGCACCAAAAGCAAACATTGGTCCCCAGCTGACATGCGCCCAAATGATACCTTCCATATTTATTGCATGGCTCTCGAGGAGGTCTCGATTGACTCATATTCCCTTGCCCTTGCTACCCCACTATCCGCGAACTCTGACTCTCACTTCTGTGCCCAAATTGATTTTCTCTGGACCCTTGAAACTGTGGTGGGGCACTAGCTGTAGAATAAGAGGATAATGGCCTAGGTGTTCTAGCAGAAAACTGTGGTCTGAACCCTCCTTGGGATGCCATGAACTGCCATATAGATCTGGCCCTCTTGGAATATCCTCTTTCTAATTCCTGTGTTCTTCTTCTCTGCCTCTGATCTTCCATTTTCTGTGCAAAAGCTTGGATCCTC
>NW_025867093.1:0-1595 GCF_002878395.1 Capsicum annuum
ACAACTCCATTAAGACCAAAAGGTCAAATCATTCAAAATATCTCAAATATTCAACATCAACGTGCTTATAACACACACTTTCTCAAAAAACACAATTTCTAATGGGGATTCACGACCCAAATATAAAAATCATGATAAATATCGTTCAAAATTCATGTTTTATATCTCCACACATGTAAATTCATCTTTCAAAATCATAAATAATAAGATTTCATAATAATCATCATAAGATAGGGGTTCATGCTTCAAATTCATAAAAATCAAATAAAAATCATGCCTTTGTAAAGAAAATTACTTTTGGACACAAAAACGAAAGAGAGTTCTTCTTGAAAAACCCCACATACCTTGAATGATGAACTGTAGATAGATACTCATTTTTTGAGATGTTAATCGTGCCTTTGAATGATGGTTCTTGGAGTTCTTGAACTAGGAACTTGGAATCTTGAATAAATTTGCGGAATTAATGGTGAACTTTGGAGGTTCTTGAAGTTGGATGTAGGAGCTTAGGGTTTTATTCTTGAGGGAATTTGATGAAATATAACATATAATGCTTCTAATAGGCTTTAATATAGGGTTTTTACGGATTTTGGGTGAGGGGGAATGACCAAAACACCCCTAAAAATTAAATAATTCTCGAATCTATCCTTTGGTGGACTTTTTTGATAGTCTGAAGTAGATCAACCATAACGTTTTGCTTCGATATCCAAATTGGATGAAACCAATTTCATTAGAAAGAGGACTCTCCTATATTTCCGTTGATATATAGTATCTCACCCAGATCATTGTGTACGAAGAGCTATGATCATTTACCCAAAAATTCACTTTTGATAGGCTGAAGTAAATCGACCATAACATTTTTCTCCGATAGACAAATTGGATGAAACCAATTCCATTGGAAAGAGGACTCGGAGTAATTTTCATTGATATATAGAATATCACCCAGATCATTATATACAAGGAGTTATGATTAGTTAAATTTGGAGCAAAAATACACCAGGCCTCAGTACTTTTTCCAGCATGTTTTACTGTTCACTACTATTCACAGTTCCATCGAAATGTTCATAAATCTTCGCTCGAGTGTCCGTTTTGGATGATCCACATATCATTGGAAATCTTATTCAATACTCTACGCAATAGTGAGTCATAATCTAAGACATTACGCATGGAAAATTTATAATTTATTTTATAAGATATAACCCAACACGTTTACGCACAAAATTTCAACGAAAAATTTCCTGGGGCATTACACCCCGCTTCTTTTAACTGAGCAATTCAAAACTGTTTGTTTCGTTGGATCGAGCCCAGAGTAGGGCAGCCTACGTATCTCACCCTCAAAAGAGGAGAATCGGGTCACGCATAGTTCTGGCAGCTTATTTTGCTTGATTCTAATTTCTTTTTCTTCTATGTTTCTTTTATTGACTCTTTCTCTTTGGCAGTTTTCTGACTCTATTTATCTTGACACTCTTCTCTTTTTTTTCTATTTAGACACATTTTTTTCTCTCTTCTTCTTTTTGAAAACTTTTCTGACTCTAGTGTTTTATTCGACACTTTTTTTTTTAAATTTGTTGACTTTATCTTGCTTCCAAAAGAGGGGT
>NW_025867094.1:0-1458 GCF_002878395.1 Capsicum annuum
ATTACAATCATTTTTAGGATTAGTAAACCAAGCAAGAGAATATATACCAAAACTAGAAGAAAATCTAAAGCCATTACAGAAAAAAATTAAAAAATGATGTAGAATATAATTTCAACGAAGAATATAAAAAAAACAAGTTCAGAAAATAAAAATACTTTGTAAGGAATTACCAAAATTATAATTTTCAAATGAAAATAAAATTTTTACATATATAGTAGAAGGAGACACAAGTGAATATAATTATGGAGGAGTACTTATATATAAATATGAAGAAGAAAAATTAGAACATCATTGTAGATACTACTCGGGAACGTTTAATGAAACAGAAATAAAATGGGAGATAAATAGAAAAGAATTATGCTCATTATATAAATGTTTATTAGCATTTGAGCCATAAATTGTATTTAACAAGTTTATTGTACGAACAGATAATACACAGGTACGTTGGTGGTTAACAAAGAAAATACAAAATTGAGTTACAGTAAAGAAAATTCGGAGACTAGTATTAAACATATTAAATTTTACATTTACAATTGAAGTAATCAAAACTAACAAGAATGTTATTGCATATTACATATCAAGACAAAGCTACACAGACTGATATAATATAAGATGATGCTTTAGAAAAGATACTCAAAACCCTAACAACACTTTCAGTGAAAATGGACGGTATGGGTAATGAAATAAAAAAGCTAAAGACTAATGGTGTTAAACTGAAGTTTGCAGCTATGACTCAGATAACTCAGCAGTGTGCAGAGCTATGTCGATCGGAAGACAACAAAATTTCAGAGCTAAAAGGAGACGTTGGGACACTCCATAAAACCCATAACGTTCACCAATCTACAATTGTAGGTACAAGCAAAGGAGTTAGTAGACAAAGATATCAGAATATGAACAAGATATTTGAAAAAACCATTTATACCAAAAACACAAAAAGACCCCTTGTTCATACCCCAAAAACTACCACATATCGAGAAAGTTTAAACCAAAATAGAAAATCCTATAACCATATAGCTTGAGCATACGTAGAAAATATCAATAAAATACATACTTATCTTGTAATACCCCAAAAATTTTTCTTCGTAAAGATTTCATGAGAAACGTATCGAGTTCTACGCTTTAGAGCAATCCATAAATTTTCTGTGTAGTATTTTTAAGACGTTGACCTACCATTGCGTAGAGTATCGAATAAGCTTTCCAATAATACGTAGATTATCGAAAATGGAACAGTAAAACATGCAGGAAAAAAAGTACAAAGGCCTGGCATATTTTTGCTCCAAATTTAAATGATCATAACTCCTTGTACATAATGATCTGGGTGATCTACAATATATCAACGGAAAGCTCTACGAGTCTTCTTTCTAATAAAATTGGTTTCATCCAATTTGTCTATTGGAGAAAAAAGTTATGGTCGATCTACTTCAGCCTATCAAAAGTGAATTTTTGGGTCAACTTCAA
>NW_025867095.1:0-1073 GCF_002878395.1 Capsicum annuum
TGGAATCTTGAATAAATTTGCAGAATTAATGGTGAACTTTGGAGGTTCTTGAAGTTGGATACAGGAGCTTAGGGTTTTCTTTTTGAGGGAATTTGATGAAATATAACATATAATGCTTCTAATAGGCTTTAATATAGGGTTTGGACGGATTTTGGGTGAGGGGGAATGACCAAAACGCCCCTAAAAATCAAATAATTCTCGAATCTGCCTTTGGTGGACTGTTTTGATAGTCTGAAGTAGATCGACCATAACTTTTTGCTCCGATAGACAAATTGGATAAAACCAATTTCATTGGAAAGAGGACTCGCAGAGCTTTCCGTTGATATATAGTATCTCACCCAGATCATTGTGTACGAGGAGTAATGATCATTTGCAGTTGGAAAAAAAATATGCCAGGCCTCAGTACTTTTCCTGCATGTTTTACTGTTCACTACTATTCACAGTTCGATCGGAATATTCATAACTCGTCGCTCAGGTGTCCGTTTTGGATGATCCACATATTATTGGAAAGCTTATTTGATACTCTACGCAATGGTGGGTCATAATCTAAGACATTCCGCATAGAAGATTTATAATTCATTCTAGAAGATAGAACCCAACACGTTTACGCACAAAATTTCAACGAAATATTTCCTGGGGTATTACAAAAAGTTATTGAAGTTCCGGTGCCACTGAAAAAGGTGGAAATATACGCGGCGCTTGGTGACCAAGAAAGGTCAAAACTGCGAAATACCGAGAATCCCAAGAAGAAGAAAACAACAGAAGAATACACCATGCATATGTTTGATGCCCAAGACTGCAGGAGCATGACGGCTATGCGTAAGTAGTATGTGGATAAGGTAAGTTTATGTTTCATAACCTAGATTTCTAATCTACTCTATGGAAAAAAATCTACGTAATAGATATTTCCTCTGGTCCAACAACTGGGTATTTTGGCACAACTGGTGATTGTTCTATTGTAATAGATTAAACATTTGTTACATAAGTTGTGTTAGCTGGGTAATCTATGCACAGATTCAGAGAACCCTCTGCAACAAATGGATTCGTTGTATCTTTCCACTATGTTTTTCTTC
>NW_025867096.1:0-1176 GCF_002878395.1 Capsicum annuum
CCTCAGGAACAAGAACATTCTTTCCCAAAGGGGTTAAACCCTAGTCAAGAAAAATCAAGGGCAAGCCTAAGGATTTCTTTAGAAACCTCCAAAAACATCAGATCTCTTTTAAGATCAAGCTTTAAGGTATGCGTAGTGTTCATCTATGGATCCAATCCATTCATAGAGCTCAAGAACCATGTTTTAAATATTATTTTATAAACTTTTTGTAGTGATATGAGTATATACATGTTGACGATTGTTGTTTAAGTTTCAATGTGATGTCTAAAGGTGTTTTCATGGAATATATATGTTTGTTATTTGAAAACCATAAACTTTAGGTGGTTTAATACGGTGCAAGTATGAAACTCACCTATGCCTTAAAGAATGCATGCATGGTGTTTGATAAAATGCTTAGGATGCTAGAAATTCATGTTTGTATGGTTCTATGATGTCTAAATGACAAGTCCATGTTAGCTATATACTTTAATATGAATCCCATGCTTTTTATGTATTGCTATTGTGGTAGTATGAAACATGTAAGATAATGGAGATATACAATATGTACATGAAATATATCCATGCATTCCCTACAATGTTAAAGATGTTGAATAACTATATGAAATATGATATCCCCTACTTATGATATTATGAATTGTGGACTCAAATCTTATAATCAAGTTATGTCATGTGTGTCAGTTTTCTTCTGTCAAGTCCTGGGGGTACTCTACCCAAAAAATATAGATGTGTGCCTAGAGTCATGTCATGTTGTCACGAAAATCTCAGTCATGCTATAATCTATAGAACTCAGTCAATCATGTGACTCAGGAAACCTCAGAAATCTCATGATCTCAGTTAACTCTCAGATAATAGTACTACTCCATCAGTCAACGGAAGTCAGTTAATTTGTCCATGTACAGTCAGTTAAATCATGTTTAGTCTCTTCAGATGGGAGTAGAAGTTATCACCGAGTGAAACCAAGGATGGGGACTCACCTACCACTTTTAGGGTGTGATTCTTATCAGTCATCCTTGTTTTCCAGAACTACGTAGCCAGCGTAGGTTGAGACATCTTAGCCTGTCAGATTAGGGTTGATGAGGTGGCTTAACCTGTCAGTTTAGGGTCCCACCATTCTCACTTTGAGTACCTTCCAGATAAGGTTCACTCACAACTGTCCTTACCAGTGGTGCGGTATTG
>NW_025867097.1:0-4663 GCF_002878395.1 Capsicum annuum
TGTACTTTCAGTCATGCATTCACGTATCATGTCAGTCATATAATCATGCATCAGATATGCATGGATTCAGCCTTTCAGTTGTACATCAGATATGCATTCTCATTTTGAGAAAACTTACTTTATTAGAATCCTCAGTCTTATATTCATGAATCAGCTTCCCATGCATCGTATATGCATGTTCAGTATATTGTGCTCAGCTTTTAGTCATGCCAGTCATGAACTCATGTTTTAGTAGTGTATGTCTTGTAATTACTTCATCTTATCATCTCTCCCACCTTAGTTAATAGCCATTTCAGGACGAATGTTCCCAAGGGGGAGATATTGTAATACCCCATATGTTTCTAAGCTAGGAGACGAACCATTTTTCCTATGTATAAAACCTCCTATCCTATGAGTAGCATTTTAGTGCATGACTTATAATGAGTATCCTAGTGATAAGATAGCTTATGATACATTAAGCATGTTCATATAAGTCACTTAAGGTAATACAAGCTAAGAGTTTTTAAATCCATCAAGTTTTAGTGTTTGATTTTGCAAGGGTCATCTTTGAATGAGTATAACTCGATGTTAATATGATATTTTGGATGATTTAGACCCACCTAATTGTTTAGAATCAAATTAGCTTTCCAACGATACTAATTTTGCCTTAATTCAATAGTCGAGCGAAAAGTTATGCCCTTTTTTGTGAGAGACAGTAAGGATAGGCGATTGGTTAGGCGCCGCCTAAGTCAGTTCCAATGCCAAAAACACTCCGTTTTGAGTTATTTTGAGGGTAATTAAGTCTTTTAACACTCTTTACACGTCCCTAAACTTAACCCTATGAAATATATAGCTTCTAAAAACATTACAACCCTATTAACATCTCAAAGCTCATCATCCAACAGCACTAAAAGAGAAAAACAACTAGGGTTGCACAATCAAGCTTGAAGATCCAATTTCAAGGGAATTCCTCTGTCAATAATAAAGAACCTCCCTTCCAAGGTATGCATAGTGTTCATCCACGGATTCCTTTTTTCCGTGGAGTTCAAGAATCAATCTTTAAATTATAAAAGCTTGGTTTGTTGTGGTGATATGATCATACCCATGTTGATGCTTGTTTGTTTTGCTATATAATAGTATGCCTGAGTTGATTTATGGGTCCCTTTCATCCATAAAGCTCAAAAACTCTCTTTTTCATTATAAAGTATGATTTCTATATTGTTCGGTGTTGATGATCATGTTGTTGATATTGGGTGATTACCAAGATGGAGTCTTTATATGTTTTTTTGAATTTCATGATATCATATGAGTTGGAAACATTCAAATTTGGTTGTTCATGATGTATAATTTGATGAAATCCACCTGCCTTAAAGAATGTATGCAAGGTGTTCGATAAAATGCCTAGTATGTTAGAACTTCATATTTACATGATTTCATGATATCTAAATAACAAGTTCATGTTAGTCATACACTCCAATATGAATTTCCATGCAAATTATGTGTTGTTGTTGTTGTGGTATAAAGCATGTATGATAATGGAGATATAAATTATGTACACAAAATATATCCATGATTTCCCTACCATGTTTGAGATGTTGAATAAATACATGAAGTATAATATCCCCAAATCATTACAATATGACTAAACGTTACATATTGCCATTCCCTTACGCTTGAATGGTTTTCATGTGATTGCTATGAATAGTATATGTTGTCGGAATGCCCATGATATTAGAATATGAGATTTATGACTTGATTATAAGCATTCTTATTCATGATAGATATTATGATGACCATGTACTTCATGAAATCCCCCACTCATGTATTATGGATTTTTATTAATGGTCGTGTACTCAAGAAATTCAAGTTGTGTCAGTTTCCTTCCATCGAGTCCTGGGGGTACTTGTACCTGAAAAATTTAGCTGTGTTCCTAGAGCCATATCATGTTTTCACGATACTCTTAGTCAAGCCATGATATATAGAATTCAGTCAATCATGTGACTCAGGAAAACTCAGAAATCTCAGTAATCTCAGTAGTCTAGTAATCTCAGAAATCTCAGTACTCAGTAACCTCAGCAACCTCAGTATTCACAGTCAATCTCAGTAAAGTCAGTACTCTAAACCAGTCCTCAAAACTCAATACATTTCGTCAGTCATTGGAATCCATTAAACTTAGTTTAGCTCTGCTAAACAATACCGCCAGTATTAGTCTAGTTAATCAATATAAGTTCAGCTAATCAGTTCAGTTTAGTTATCCAGTTCAGCTTAGTTATTCAGTTCAATGTCCTTTAGATGGGAGTAAAAGTTAGCACCGAGTAAACCCAAGGATGGGAACTCACCTGCTAGTTCAGGGTATGATTCTTAGTAGTCATCCTTGTGTTCCAGAACTACGTAGCCAGCGTAGGTTGAGACATCTTAACCCGTCAGATTAGGGTTGATGAGGTGGCTTAACCCATCACTTTAAGGTTCCCACCGTTCTCATTAAGTACCTGCCAGTATAGGGTTCTCACAACTATCCTTACTAGTGGCAAGGTATTGACACCCCTTCAGTTGGGGCAGAGATTGGACCCTAGCTTAGCTATTATATCATATTTAGGGCATGTCAGTTAGATAACTACTTCCCATAGTTTCAGTTACAGATTTCAGGACTGTCAGCTATAGCTACCCAATCTTAGTAAAAAACTCAGATAGCTCTTTAGATTTCAGTATATCAGGGATGTTAGGTATAGTCAACTCAGAAATAAAATAGAACTCAAATAGTTTCCTTCAGATTTATGGACTGTGAGATATAGTCACTTATGCTATCAATCATAATAGTTATCAGAACTCATGCTATCAGTACTCAGCTTCAGGACTGTTAGATATAGTCAATCAGACCAGTTCTTCATAATTTGAACTGTTAGAAACAATCATTCCTTTATCAGTAATATAGTATTAGTCTCCCAGTATTCAGTAATACAGTATCAGATCCATCACTTATTAGTGATTTACATATCAATATCAATAAACTTAGTCTTTTAGAATTTCATTATCAGTACACTCATGTTATCAGTATTCAGACTCAGTAGTTCATATCTCCATGAGTTCATTTACAGTTACGTATGCATGTATGTACTCTCACGTTCATATAATTTAGTATTGTCTATGCATATAACACTTTGCATTTAGCCTACCTCACTCGTATACTCAGTACATTCAGACATACTAACACATTTGTGCTATGGTGCTTTCTCTTATGTTACACCATAGGTTCAGAGGCATGAGCTCCAAATCAGTAGTAGATTCCAAGATCAGCAGTTAGAGTTAGACGTAAGTCCTCATCCTTGAGGACATTATGATTTCATTTCTATTTCAGTTTTCACTATATTTCAGTAATTGGAGTTAGTTGAGGATATGTCCCATCAACTCCTTATTCAGTTTAGTTAGAGGAGATCAGACTAGATATCAGATTAGATGTTCAGACTTCAGTATTTATATTCCTTTTTGGTATTGTTATACCATATTTTTCAAATATGTATTAGTATTGAAATTTATGGCCTTACAGTTCACGTTTCCGCATATTTTATGAGATATTATGTAGTTTATAGGTATAGATATTAGTCATGGGTTAGCTTGTCGTCCTTTGGGGTTATGAGCACCGTGTAGTATTTCGGTTTACAAAATTAGGGCATTACAAACCTGGTATCAGAGCCTAAGGTTCAATAGTGTCCTAGGAAGTCTGAAAGCTACATCAAGTAGAGTCTAGTACATGGGCGTGTTGTGCACCACACTTATGTGCAAGAGGCTATGAGGTGTTTTAGGAACAATTTCCCTTCTTTCATGTCTCAAGATCGTGCTATAACAAGTTTATTTAAGGAAAACATGTAGATTCATATCATGCACCCCTCATGTTCACTTTACCTTACTTTCAAGGCAATAAAAACAGTGAAGTTCAAAGTCCTAACGATAGGGCTTTCTCAGACAGTCCCTACAGTCAGTTATGGGATTAGCCACAGACTCAAACAGTATCCCATCAGTTCATTCTTGTTCCAAGGTCGTCTAAATTTTATTCATGATCATGAGAACTCATTCTTGAACCCAGATGTTTAGCAGTAGTAGAGTTGGGATAGTATTATTCTATTTGATCAGATTATGTATTCATGGGGATTAGATCAGCAGGCTTGAACAGTATGAGATAAAAACTTAAGTTTATTGACTCAAAATTAAGCATGAAGGTGTGAATGTGATATTAGCAGTATATGTGGAAACAGAATCAGATGATGTGTCTAGTAAGACAGGCAGGCGTTGAAAAGAATATAGGTATAAGATGGTAGATCAAGTGACCAAGTCAGACTCTCAAGATTCTAGTAGTAGTGACAGTATGTATAGAAAAGCAGTAAGGGAAGATGATTCCCAACCTATCCTATTCTCAGTACAAAGATTTATACTATAGCTATCATGAAATCCAGTCAGGTCTTATATATCAACTCTATGGTCATGAACCATGCTTATGTATCTCTCTTTCCATGATCATGTATGAATTTAATTTCCACCATAAGGAGTCCCTTTTACTCCACAGTACGAGTCATATTCCATGAGCACAATCTACTTTTATGCACTTTCCATAGGATCATGTGCGCCTTCAGTTCCCAGTATAGGAGGTTCAGTTCTAGCTCCCTTAGTATTCGAATCATGTCCCACGAGT
>NW_025867098.1:0-4221 GCF_002878395.1 Capsicum annuum
TTATATATTACTGAAATTATTTTATTGTGGATTGTCTTTGAAATGATTTGAGCTAAGTCTGGGAGAAATCTTTAGCACCGAGTGGGAGGTATAAAGCGACCTTACTTCCCTAGAACTATGTGCCCCCATAGGAGTGAGCCTGAGGCTGATTTATATAATGATCACTAGTTTTTGTGGATTTGATATCGATAGTCCTACTCCGATCGCAAGGATAGGACGGCTCTCCCCAACATGGGTTGTACATTGGACTCTATGTAGCTCACATGGTTTATGTCAGTTATAGGATCTCCTAGTGTGTGTGTGTTTCCTTATGTCTATGGTGAACGGTGAAGTGATTTGAAAGTGGAATTGTGAAAGTTATTCTTTCAAAAGATTTAAATGATATTTACATTATGAGAATTGATATTCTTGATGAACTGAAAGTGATTGATAAATTATATGATGACTCACATGTGTTATTATACTTATTTTATCCTCTCATGATCATGATGATTTTCTTCGGGCTATGTGAGTCTTTCATACATCCTGGATATTTCTTATAAATATATATGATGATGATGTTTATACAACTGCATACACCACCATATACTCGATTCCTTTCCATGGTACTGACGCACATCTTCGGATGTGGACTGCATTTTCTCAGAATGTAGGTTCAAGTGCTCAGTTCCAGGTTCGACAGTGATTCTTCGGGCATGCTGTTCTATATCCTCTGTTGTGGTGAGTCCTCATGTTTTGAGGATGTGATGTATGATGTTGGTTTCACAGAATTGTTTACATTTGATAACTGAGTATGAGTCAGTTGGGGCATGTCTCAATGGCTTACTGATTTTATTGATTCTCTTAGAGGTTTGTCAGAATAGTATAGATGTTGGGAGTTGGCTAATAAGTCATATTTTGTTATCTTTCTAAAATTCTTTTAATCTTGGATGATGATTACTCTATTGATATTTGAGGGTTATTTATGAAACCCTGTTAATTTGTGTTGAACTGAATAAAAATGGCTCAAAGGGTTAGCTTAGGGCTACTCGTAGCCTCAAGCACCGTGTGATGCTACGGGACCCATTTTCTCAGGCGTTACAAACTTGGTGTCAGAGCCTAAGGTTTTACGGTGTCCTAGGGAGTCTGACAAGTTGCGTTAAGTAGAGTCTTGATCATCGGTGTGTAGCGCGCCACATCTATGAGCAAGAGACTACAAGATGTTTTTGGAAAAAGTATGATTCTTTCTTTCAGAAGTCTATATGCTTAAAGTGTCTCTCTCTGCTATTGATTCATGCTCTCCTCTTTTAGAAATTGCCTCCACGTTGAGCGAGAAGAAATAATGATGGTCAGCAACCTCAACCCGCTGACCCATTGAATGAAAATGTGTCTCATACTAAATTTTGAACAGCCTTTTATGCGCTAGCCCAAGCTGTTACTACAAATGTTCAGTCCAACCCAGCCCCAGCTCCACAGCAGCAGGGAGGTGATTCAGCTGCTGCCAGGATCCGTGACTTCATACGAATGAATCCGCCAGAATTCTATGGGTCCAAGTTTGATGAGGATCCACGGTTGTTTTTAGAGAAGGTGCGGAAGATTACTCAAGTGATGCATGTATTTGAGGAACATAGTGTAGAGTTGGCTTCGTAGAAGTTGAAAGACCTTGCTTATAACTGGGTTGTTACTTAGGGGAAAGGTAGAGGTGAGGGAGCTATCCCTACAACTTGGCAAGAGTTCCAGGATGCATTCCTGGATAAGTTTTTCCCTTTGGAGATAAGAGAGGAAAAGGTGAAAGAGTTTATGAACTTGCGACAGGGCTCTATGATTGTTAGGGAATACTGTCTAAAGCTCAATTAGTTGGCCAAGTATGCTCCTGACTTAGTGGCTAATAATCGGGCTAGTATGAGTAAGTTTGTGACTGGAGTGTCTAGTTATGTTGTTAAGGAGTGTAGGTCTGCTATGCTAAATAGTGAGATGAATTTTTCTAGGCTGATGACTCATGCCCAACAGATTGAGGTAGACAAGATTAAGGAGAGAGATAGAATGGAAGGGAATAAGAGAGCTAGGTCCAAATAACACGGACAGGGTCAGACTAGATCACAGGGAGGGAGTCGCCCTCAGTATCAGGATCATTCATCTATGCCAGCACCGTCATCTGCTAATGCTCCCATGCCTAGAGATATGAAAGAGCAAAGTAGCAGGTCATATGCATCCAGGTCCCAGTACAGTACTGGCAGTAAGCCAAATCGTCCCCTATGTCCTAAGTGTGGTAGGGCTTATTCGGGTAAGTATGTCCTAAGTGTGGTAGGGCTTATTCGGGTAAGTGTTGGGGTGAGAAGAGGGGTTGTTTCCAGTGTGGTTACATGGGTCACAGAGTTAGAGATTGTCCACAGGATTGACAAGGGCGTCGTGACTATCGCCCTCAGACCCAGACTCAGATTGTTAGTGCTCCAGTTCCAGTGACTCGCCTAGCCCCAGCTCAGGGCGCCTCTTCTAGCAATGCTGGTGGGCAGCGCTAGAATAGATTTTATTCTTTACCATCCCGCCAGGAACAGGAGGACTCTTCCGATATTGTTACTGGTATGCTTCGTATATTTTAGTTTGATGTGTATGCTTTGTTGGATCCTGGATCCAGTTTCGCATATGTTACACCTTTGATTGCTGTGAATTTTGAAATGAGTCCTGAGATTATTCCTGAGCCTATCCTAGTTTCTACCCCAGTGGGTAATTCGATTGTTACCCAGAAAGTGTATAAAAAGTGTCATGTTACTGTTCTTCATAGAGTATTATTGGCTGATCTGATTGAGTTAGACATGGTAGATTTTGATGTGATTCTGGGTATGGACTGGCTATATTCTTCTTATGCCTCTATTGATTGTCGGACCCGAGTGGTCAAGTTTCAGTTTCCGAGTGCATCCATTTTTGAGTGGTCTGGGAATTCTGTATCACCCAAGAGTCATTTTATCTCTTACCTCAAATCTAGAAAGATTATTTCAAGGGCTGTATTTACCATTTGGTTAGAGTGAAAGACACTAAGTCTAAGACTCCAACTCTCCAGTCTGTTAACATTGTCAATAAGTTTTCTGATGTCTTTTCGGATGATCTCCCAGGAATACCTCCTGATAGAGAGATAGAGTTCGGGATTGATCTTCTTCCCGATACTCAGCCTATTTTTATTCCTCCTTACCATATGGTCCCTGCAGAACTTAAGGAGTTGAAAGAGCAATTCAAAGATCTACTAGATAAGGGTTTCATAAGGCCCAGTATTTCTCCTTGGGGTGCTCCTGTGTTGTTTGTGAGAAAGAAAGATGGCTCTTTACGTATATGCATTGATTACCGCCAACTAAATAAAGTCACCATCAAAAATAAGTACCCCCTTCCAAGAATAGATGATCTGTTTGACCAATTGCAGGGTGCAAGTTATTTCTCAAACATAGACCTTTGTTTCGGCTATCATCAACTCAAAGTTAGGAAGTGTGACATCCCCAAAATCATTTTCCAAACTCATTATGGCCATTTTGAGTTTCTTGTTATGTCTTTCGGATTAACTAATGCCCCAGCAGCTTTCATGGACCTCATGAATTGAGTGTTCAGACCATATCTGGATATGTTTGTCATAGTGTTCATCGATGATATACTGGTGTGCTCCCGTAGTGAGGATGAACATTCTGATCATCTCCAAACTGTCTTGTAAACCCTTAGAGATCACACATTGTTTGCCAAGTTCAATAAGTGTGAGTTTTGGCTAAGGTCAGTTGCTTTTTTGGGTCATATCATTTCTTTCGAGTGTATTAGAGTTGATCCCCAAAAGACCAAAGCTACTAGAAATTGGCCTAGACCTATTTCTTTGGCTGATATCCAAAGTTTCTTAGGTTTAGCTGGCTATTACCGCCGTTTTGTTGAGGGTTTCTCCTCTTTAGCGTCTCCTATGACTCGGTTGGCCCAAAAGAAAGTGAAGTTCTTGTGGTTCGAATCTTGTGAGAAGAGTTTCCAGGAGTTGAAGACTCGACTCACTTCATCCCCTATTTTGACTTTGTCTGATGGTATTGATGGTCTTATGGTGTACTGTGATGCTTCGAGAGTTGGGTTGGGTTGCGTATTAATGCAGAAGGGTAAGGTGATAGCTTATGCTTCCAGACGGTTGAAACCCCATGAGAAAAATTACCCCACCCATGACCTTGAGTTGGCTGCTGTTGTGTTTGCTTTGAAAATCTGGAGACACTATTTGTATGGTGTCCATGT
>NW_025867099.1:0-1188 GCF_002878395.1 Capsicum annuum
ATTTTTACAACAATAGTATAGAAACCTATGTGAAAAATATAGAGAAGAAATAAAAATGGAAAAAAACATTAATAAGAAATTTAGCATGTTGCAAAGATAAAATAGCACCTCAATTTGGATACGAAGAAAGATATTATAAGAAACGAAAAAGACATAAGAAATATAAGAAATACAAAAAATCAAAATATAAGTATAAGAAACCAAGAAGAAGATATTATGTAAAAAATTATAAACATAAAAGACCATATAGGAAAAAGAAATCTATAAAGGAATGTACTTGTTATAATTGCGAAAAATTAGGACATTTAGCTAGAGATTGTAAATTACCTAAAAACCCAAAAAATAAATAAATATCAGAAATAAAAATAGAAAATACAGAATATATGCAGATAGATTATACAGATTACGAATTAGAAAGTCAAGACAGTATATATGAAATTTCAGAGAATGAAACAGATAATGAAATAGAAGATAATGAAATAGATAGTGAATTAGACGAATTAAATGACTGAAGAAGATATACAAATAAACCAAATGACCGAAGAAGATATAAAAATAATAACAAAGGAAAAATATTTAAATGACGAAGGAACAGATCAAAAAATAATATTTGATAACAATGTATTTGATGAAATAAAAGAAAAAAGTTAGACTTAATTGTAGAAAAAATATTTAAAATACCAACAATAAGAAATATATTTACTAGGAAAAAGGAAGAATATTACGTAGTAAGTCAAAAGGAACATGTAATAGACTGCAGATATGCAAAAGATAAAGTTAGTATACCATTAGTAACAAAAAGGTTAATTAATAAACTAATAAATGATATAAAAAGTAGAGGAGACCCAATAAAACATGTATACCTTGGAGGTACAGAGATATTAATAAAAGCATGTTTTAGAGAAGGAATAGATACACCAATAGAATTATATTTAGCAGATGATAGGATTATAAGACCTATAGAAAAAAACATGATAAATGCGATTAAAGGAAATTTAATATACCAAAAATTTAAATTTATAATAAGTGCAAATTATTCAGTAGCAATAACAGATAAAAATATAGATAAATCATTAGTATTATATTGGAAAATATCAGGAATAGAACTAACCCCAGGAAGTAAAATATTTACAGTAAGATGTAAAAATCTATATGTATTAACAACAAAATATAAAATAACAGAAAAAA
>NW_025867100.1:0-2070 GCF_002878395.1 Capsicum annuum
GTAGGGTTATGGATTTACCCGAAAGTAAGTATGACCATTGGAAAGCTAAATTCATTGATGGCCTTCCACCTTTATTTGCTGAAAGAGTTAGAAAATCTCTTAGAGGATCTTATGGAGAAGTCCAGTAATCAGAAAAAACTTATGGTTAGCTTATTGTAGCTTGTACTCAAGAAGTCTTAGCCCTTTGCAACGAGTTGAAATTAGCTAGACAAATTAAGCTTGATAAACTCAGAGAAAAATCCCAATTAGGAGACTTTTGTGAGCAATTTGGTATGGATAAACCCTTCGTACAAAAGCCCCAAAGATATTCCAAGCCTAATAAATCCTATAGAAATAAACGTTCTAGGCATAGAACCAAGGAAGAACGTGAAACTAGAAAATCCTTTCGTAAGTCTACCTGATTCACGAAAAATAGATCCAAAAGAGAATTAGCTAAAATTAAATGCTATAAGTGTAACCAGTATGGTCTTATAGCTCCAAACTGCAAATTACAAAAACTCAAGTCCTTAGGACTTTCTGAAGAAGTTCATGACCAAGTTTATAATTTATTATATACCTCTGATTCCTAATCTGATTCTACATCTGAAGATGATTTTGAATTACCTAATTCTAATAGTGAGCTCGATCAGGTTAATAAATGTAATGACTATGATAATGATGTTTGCAATCGTGATGAAATGATGTATAAACTTCAAGCGCAATTCGAAGATCTTGATTTAAATGTTCAAACGCTTACTGCTGAAAATGTTCTCGAATTACTAAAAGAAGTTACTGATGAAAAACTGTGTGAAAAAATCCTTAATTTTGCTACTCAAAAAACTTCTGCTAATACTAGTATTTCTAAAGATAACTCTTTTGATAATCATCACATGTCTTATTCCTTAGCCGAAGTTAATCGACGTCTTGCGCTGAGTAAAACCCAGGTAGAGATACTACCTTTAATGATTTAAAAATCGAAGTTGAACAATTGGAAAGGGAAATTGTTTTCTTAAAACAAAATCAGATGATCTCCGATCATAGAATTTCGAAAATTGAAGAAAAGATTATTGAAATACCTGAAACTTCTTTTACCTCAAAAGGAAAAGATAAGGATTTGGAATACTCTGAAAATGATGAAATTGATAAACTTAGTCCAACAGAAGATTTGTAAAGGGATTATTTCTTGGGGATGATGCAAATAGTTACAGCTCATAAATGGTATATAAATTGCACTATTTTGATAAATTAGGAATTTTCTGTCACTAATGTTGCTATAATTAATAGTGGTGCTGATGTTAGTTGTATTCAAGAAGGACTAATTCCAACCAGGTATTTTGAAAAAACCACTCACATAGTAAAATCTGCATCTGGTCATACTCTTGATATCAACTATAAATTACCAAATACCCATATATGTCGAGATAAAGTCTGCATTCCTCATTTCTTCTTTTTAGTAAAAAATCAGTTATATCCTCCTATTATCTTAGGAACACCTTTTATAAATGCTATCTATCCTTATACACACATTGATGTAAATGGTTTTATGGCTACTTATAAGAATAAACAAATCTCTTATCCTTTTGTTACTCATCCTGTAACAAGAGATATAAATACCCTTATCAATATGAAACAAAAACAAATTAATTTTTTACAATTGGAACTAATGAATATTAATATTTTTGATACTTTAAAATCAGTAAAAGTCCAAGAAAAAATAAAAATGATTTCTAATCAATTGATTCTTGATATTTGTGCGGATCATCCAAATGCTTTCTGGATAAACTATAAACCTCTGAATAAAGTTTTAAAATGGATTCGATACCCTATACCGAATAAAAAGGACTTACTTTCCTGATTATATGATGCTAATATATTTTCTAAATTTTATTTAAAATCTGGATATTGGCAAATTCAAATTGATAAAAATCATACTTATAGAACTGCTTTTAATGTCCCTTTTTGACAGTATGAATGGAATGTCATGCTATTTGGTTTAAAGAATGCTCCTTCCGAATTTCAAAAGATTATGAATGACATTTTTAATCCCTATATGGACTTTATCATTGTCTATATTGATGATATTTTAGTATT
>NW_025867101.1:0-1009 GCF_002878395.1 Capsicum annuum
TAGAATTCGGTATAGCCAAGACTCTATTGGATGTGAGATTTGCACTTAGAAAGAATGAAGGTGAAAGTGACTTGCAATTGGAGTACGCAAGAGTATTGGGATGTTTAATGTATATAATGAACTGTACACGACCAGACATAGCATGTGCTATCAGTAAATTAAGTCAGTACACGAGTAATACCAACAAAACTCACTGGATGGCAATAAAAAGAGTTTTGGGGTATCTTAGATACACTCAAAATTATGCTCTGTATTATAATAAATATCATGTGGTACTTGAAGGATATAGTGATGCAAATTGGATCACATGATCGAACGAAGTAAAATCCACAAGTGGATATGTATTTACTATCGGTGGAGGAGCAGTTTCTTGGAAATCATCCAAACATACCGGTATCGCTCGCTCTACAATGGAATCTGAATTTATCGCTTTCGACAAAGCCGGTGAAGAAGCAGAATGGCTCCGAAATTTCTTAGAAGATATTCTGTATTGGCCCAAGATAGTGGCACCGGTATGTATACACTATGATAGCCAAGCGGCAATAGGTAGGGAAGGGAGCATGATGTACAATGGTAAATCTCGTCATATAAGATGAAGACATAATACCGTTAGAGAACTTCTCTCTAGTAGAATTATAACAATACCAAAAAGAAACATAAATACTGAAGTCTGAACATCTAATCTGATATATAGTCTGAAAGCCTCTAACTGAACTAAATAAGGAGTTGAAGGAATATGTCTCCAACTAACTCCATGAACTAAAAAACTAATTTGAAATACTGTAATAAAATAATAATAATACTGTCCTCGAATGAAGTGGAGCACTGACTGCTGAAATCTGCAATGCTAATGTTGCTTTAAAACTCGTGCCTCTATACCTATGGTGTCAAATAAAACACCATAGTGCGAATGCATCAGTACGACTGAATGTAATGAGTATATGAGTGAGGTAGGATAAATACAAAGGGTTTTATATGCATGAACAATGCTGACTGATATGAACATAAG
>NW_025867102.1:0-2085 GCF_002878395.1 Capsicum annuum
TGTTTGAAAGGGTTTTAATTATTAAAGTGACAAAAGATGAAAATTTGTTTCGGAAAAGGATTATTTACATTTTTACTCAGAGTCGCCACTTGGCATAATCTGACGTGCCAAGTCACCATTAGAAAATCCTTTTCAAAACCGTTTGACTCTTTGAACTGGTTTACGAACAGAGATTCCGGCTAAGGAATTCTGTTGACCGAGGGGAAGGTATTAGGCACCTCTCGATCCCGTGGTTCAACCACGGTCGCTTGGTAGAGTGTATCGACTATTTGGCACTAAGAAATGTATGAACCACACAAGAACACGCAAAATAATCAAACAAAACAAAATACCCCGAAATGTAAAGTCCAGTCCAATTATTACAACCCGAAATAAAAAGGGACTGAAAGTAAACCTACGCTAATCCTGAACTAATGCTCTACCCGACTCCTCGGGCCTTCACCATGAACGTCCTCCGGGTACATGATACCTCGGGGAATTCCCTGGTGAATAAATATATACAGATACTTCGGGGCATTCCCCGGCCAAATTATACAATTGATTCAAAAGTGCTAAAATCAAACCATTCAATCAAATTTCAAACATTCAATCAACCCGCAATCTCTAGATTTGCCTACCCGACCTACGTCTTGCCTAGTCCAATCAGCGTATCTTGATACTACCAAATTCAATTAACGTTTATTTCAAGTCAAACAACTAATGAATCAAACTAATCAAAGTTCACTAATTATATCAAGTTTTCAATTCTCGCCCACTTACTCCCACATGAATTCAACTCTTTCAATTCCTTCATTCACGTAAATCAATCAATCAATATCAACCACAGTAATCGCAATTTCTCAAACACAATATCGAAACATATCACCACGTCACAATCATCAACCAAACACAATATTCACTCCAACACATCAAATATAATAAACATGAAATAAAAGAGGGGAATAGAATTGGACCTCGATTCGTAGCTTTCAAATTTCAATATTAATCAAGTGGGAAAAAACGAAGACTGCATCCGCATATCCCGAGAAGAACCTCAATTTTATTTCAATCCGTAAATTGTTCAACGGCTGCCACCAGAATACCCCGAATCAAACCTCAACAACGACCAAACTCAACTCGGTATCGAGAACAGCAACCCGAACAGATTAAAAAACCCACAGAAAAAAACTCAATACGAACAAAACAACCTCAATATCTGCCCGTTACTGTTTCCACCATTTTCTGGCAGATTTTGCCGAAATCGGACTCAAGTCGGTCCAATTTGGTCGGATTAAAGTTGGGATCATAGTTCCCGTCACGTCGGAACTCCGGCGAGCTCCAACAATGACGAAAAACAGAGAGAACCTGACCGCGACAATGTGTTCAGTGATGCCTCACCGAAAATACCTCTCTCTCTGCCATAACTCTCCCTCTCTCGCTCGTTTTCTCTATCTCAATTCTCCCTCGATTCATTCTCTCTGAAATAATCTCTTTTCTCTACTCTTGATTTTCCCACTGATGATCTTCTACCCCAGTTCCCTCTCTACTCTCTCGATTTCTACTCTCTGTGTGTGTGTGTTTTCAAATTTCCAGTGAATGTATTCTCACTAATACCCCCATCGCTGTGTTATTGTTGTGTATATCTTGTAGTGTGTATTTCAATGGAGAATTAGAGAGTATTCTGTTTGTGATGGTGAAGAGTGTGTGTGTGTCCGGCGAGTATATCAGTGAGTGTGTGATGGTCTGTGTGTATCACTGTATTCTCTGTGAAGAAAAAATGAAAAAAAAATGGGGAGTGTGTGGGTTCTGTGCGTGGTGTATATGGCGTGAGGTAGGTGGGGTCACGTGGGGGTAGGGGGTAGTGGTGAGGTGGGGTAAAGTTTGTTAGGATAGGGTAGGTGTTGTGTTTTAATTGGAGGGATAAGGGTTAGGTGTCTATTTTTGTTTGGGTAGGTTGCTAGTATAAGACAAAATTAGTTAGAGGATTGTTATTTTTGTTATTTGTGGAGGGATTATCACACGGGTGAGGGTACACGGTAGGATAAGGTAAAAATGGGTAAAACGACATCGGGGAGGGACGAAATTAGGTGTCTACATCATGCCCCC
>NW_025867103.1:0-3693 GCF_002878395.1 Capsicum annuum
CCCAAACCCACCCACTTAAATGCCAAGGATAATTTGGTCTTTGTCCCCCCTTTCTAACTGACTATATAAGCCATGTAATAGGGCTAGTATTACTTTAGTTCATTCCTATTATTCAAGAAACAAAGACTTGTAAATTTTTTACTTCTCTTTCTCATTATTTGGAGAGGCCAAAACCAAATTCTCACTAGTAGAGTGGTACTAGTGTTGTATCTTGGCTAGAAACTAGGTTCATGAGGTTCTTTGAGTTCCTCTTGGTCTAAGTAAGAACTTGGTATCGATATTTATTAGTCTTAGGGTCCTTTCTCTTATTAGGTTTCTTAGATTAATGAATATTATGTGTCAAGTTTCTATCTCTTTCTTTGTAACTCTTGTTAACATTGTGTTGTTGAATATAAAAGTCTAGTGAAGCCGTGTAGGGCTCTTTCGATTCACTAGCAATATTGTCTTTGTTGTTCTTGTTGTTAAACTCACTTTTCTAGTTCAAACAAGTGTTGCAAGCCTAGTGAAGCTGTGTGTGGCCATTTTTGATTCACTAGCACTTTGTTGTTCATCTTGTTGTTCTTGTATTGGTTGGAATCTCTTGATACACACTTAGCATTGTATCGATTCCTGAGCCCACATTAATGTTAATTGGACCACCGAAAATTCTTAACAAGAAGACTAGGGATAGTTTTACACCAATTGGGAAGTCATATGCCAGTTTATTCTAGATATTGAGAGAGTTGGGCATGATAACTCCTCTACTTGGGTGTACTCCTAATCCATATTCAAGAAATGTTGATCCTCATGTACGATATGCATATCATTCTGATGTTCAGGGTCATAATATTGAAGGTTGTAGTGCTTTGAAAAGAGAAATAGAAAGGATGATCCAAGAAAAATTGATCGTAGTGCAAAATATTGACACTACAAAGGTCACACAGAATCCTTCATCAACACACGATAATGCACAATATGTGGGAAGCAATGAGTCAAGCATAGGGATCCAGAACTTATTTGATGAAGGGAATGTGTCAGATAGCGGTTAAAGCTCTAGTCATGATGATGTGCAAATCAGTGGCTAAGATGTCAAGCTCAGCAATTGGGAAGTTACTCCTCTCTTTACTTGGAAGAATTATTGGTAGTTTATTTTGTTTTCCTTTCTATTTTTTGAACTATTTCAGGGTTGTTGTTCAGAATCTATCTTGTTTTGTTTCTCTGACATCTTTGTTTAAATCCTTCTATCTTTTCTTTCAATGAAATGTAGTGTCCCTTGTCGTTTTGTCTTATTTTAAGTTGTTTGTTTGTTTTCTTTACACAATACATTTTATGTTGGATTCTAGTGTTATGACATGCTTGCAAAATTTTCAGTCAGATCTTAAAATCTAGTTTTAACCATGAAACATTGAATCAGAGGGCTAAAGTTAGAAAATGAATCTGAGAAAATAGGTAGAGTGCTGAGACATTTGGTGATAAGTCAAAGCCTTCTTTGAAAATTAACGCAATTATTTTGAGAATCACGAGAATAACTTGGTCATTAATTGAAAAACATGTCTCATTTAGGTCAAACAGGGGATGTGTGGTCCTATATCAAAAGGAACAAAAAAAAATCAGCTCCATGAAAGCATGAATCGTTCGATTAGAGGAATGTACAACAAAGGTAGAGTTATATGTTGGACAAAGTGCAGAAGTAGTGACGCACAGACTCTATTAAAGTTAGTGCTATAAAAAAGTCATAAATGATCTTCATATTTAACTTTCATATTGCATGATATGTACTTGCATTTTCAAGGATTGATATGACGAAGGCATTTCATTCTGCTATCTAAACATTATTTCATCCTTTATTTACCTCAATTGAGCCTTAGTTCTATTTTCTTTCATACTCCTCTTTTGAAATCAAGATTGAGTCAGCAAAGCTCAAAAGGAAAGTGTCGAGCAAAAGAATAGTGTCAAAAAAGTTTTAAAAAAAAGAAAAAAATGTGTCAAAAATGAAGAAAAATAAAGAGTGTTAAGAAAAATCGAATGAGAAAAGGTCCCAAGGATAAAAAGAGCCAATAAAAAAAAAAGAAAAAAGAAATCAGAGTCAAGTAAAGGAACAAGTTGTCAGAACTACGCGTGACCTGATTCTCCTCTCTCAGGGGTGAGATACGTAGGTTGCACTACTCTTGGCCCGGTCCAACTAAATAAATAATTTAGAATTGTCCATTCAAAAGAAACTGGGCATGAGTTAATCCTCATTGCTTGAGTCAATTCTAAAAGTTGTAAGTCTTACCTCACTTCAACTTTTATTTAGGCTTAATGTCATCCTTTCTTTCTAACATTAACTGAAAGCCAAGTTACAACCAAAAAAAGACCTTCATATCAATCTTTGAGGATGTTAAGGCTAAGCATGGAAGGATATGATGATGCATTTGGGAACTACTTATCTTTCTCAGTATAATGAATCAAGAGAGAAATAAAAATGAGAGTTTTATTGGTGAAAACCCTCATAGGCACCGAGGCGATGGTAAGCTGAGAGAGATAAAAATGAGAGAGGCATATTGGTGAAAAAACTCACAAGCACTGTAAGATGACTCTGAGTTTAGAGAAATGAAAATGAGAGAGTTTCATTAGTGAAAACCCCTCATGGACACCATAATACAATGGTGAGTTGAGAAAAAGAAAATGAGAGAGGCTTGTTGATGAAAAACCTTCAAGGCACCACTAGCCGAATAAGGTCTCTGAATGCGATTGGCCCAAGGAAGTAATTCAATTTCAGGGCCATTAACTCAACAACAATTGGTGAAAGTTTGGATTGCAAGATCAGGCAACTTAATCCAAATGCATGTCATAATTGTTAGAGTTGACTGTCATTTTCAAATAAATCTTTTCTTTTCTTAGTTTCAAATGAGAACATTCATTGTCTTTTCTTTCTTTTATATATTTCTATTTTTGTTTTCTTGAGTCAGTTAGTCAAGTAGAAAATTCTTATCATTTTTTTCTCATATTTTTGAGTTAATTCAATGTCAAAACAAGTGCGAAAAGTTTTCAAAACTTGCTACCAACTTTTTCAATTGCACAAACAATACCAAAACAAATTGTGTATGAAAGAAACATGATTGTGAGCCGAAATAAGGCATGTAGAAAGTTTTTTCAATAGACAAGTTTGGGTGATTTTTGGAAATATCAAGGTTCAAGGAATTTATCTGAAACATAGAACAATAGAGATACGACGTTTATTTTAGAGTTACTCAAAATAACATGAGTTTGGATCAATAGTGTAGTAAGATAGTGATATGTCATTAGTTGAAAGCAAGACTAATGGGATAAGTTTAAGAGAAATCGCCTCAAAAGCCAAAGCCACAAGCCAACGACCCTATTTTAAACTCACAGTTGTTCTTTGTATAAAATAGGAATAGTTTTTATCTTCAAATCAAAGGCTTTAAAGCATAAATATCTAGAGGTGCAATTCCTTGTTTCTGCAAATGCAAGAGCAGTTTTGTTGTACAGTTTTGGTCTCACAATTATGGTAAAACTCATTATCTTGTACCTCTAAGAGACACATTCTCTAATTTAGGTCTTTCATGTCTCATGGCTAGGAGGTGCACTTCCTAATTTGAGCCGTTAATCCTAATTTTTAGGACCCTCCTAAAAAATGGAAATTTACTTTCTATTCAGGACCCTCATAGAAAATGAGGATTTACTTTATGTTTAGGGCCCTCCTAGAAAATG
>NW_025867104.1:0-1210 GCF_002878395.1 Capsicum annuum
TGGTTTCTATAATTAATTTTTTCGTATAGCCAACTTTATTTTTCTCTAACTCTCTGAATGTATTCTAGCATTTTTAATATGTATAATTTCAATCTGAATAATAACTGTCTGAATTATTTCTACCATAGAAATCTATATTTTCTAATTCATCTTCTATCCAATTAGTACTTAGTAACTCATCTTCATAATCAAATATTTTTTCCCATATTATTTTCTTTATGTCTTCCAATTCTATGTCTTTTATGATATATAAAACTAGTATCTTAGTTTCATCAGATATATATCTTGTCATATTATCCATATTATGCTTAGGTTTCTATGAATAACTTTGATAACTTGGAATCGGATTCTAGTAATTAATTGTTTTATCATAGTATTTATTAGTTTTTTGTTTTAATCTTAATAATTCCTCTATATTTTCACTAAGGAATTCTATATATTTTATATCTTTAGTTCTCATATATTCTTCTAAATTTGTTTTTATTAGTTTTTCTATTAATTGTATATTTTTCATATCCATTTACCAATTTTCTAAATATATGTAATTTATCATGTTTGATGTGTAGGTTTGGTATGTAAGTATTTGTAAGAGTAGGTAGGTGTGGTATGTAATTTATTCTAGTCTTAAAATATTTATCGAATATTTTTTCCAATATGATTTTTCTTATATCTACAATTTCTACATCCTTAAGTATATACAAAACAAGTATTTTGAATTTATCTATCATTTCGTCAGATAAATAAGTATTCATTTTTCATATGATGTTTTTTCAAAATATTCTCTTCAATTATACACATACAAAAATATGATCATTTTAGATTACTATATACTAGATTATTCTTAAATAACATGTTCTTCGGTCACTATTAGCATGGTAATCTGGATACTTTTCCCTTAAACAGTGTCTCTACTCTGGCTACTCCCCTATCACGACTTTCTTGCCTCACCGGTTTCACCTTTAGGATGGCATAGTTCTTAGGGATTTTTCTCCTTTTTCCTCTTTACTAATAAACTTCTTAACATGCTATTCTTCAAATAATTCTACTATAAAGTAACTAACATGAACTTATTTTATCATATCACGATTGTCAGGAATTTATGAATTTAGCTATTCATAATCATAAATATAAATATCTGTTCTGGTAAATCTAATAATTCTAGATTTTCATAGCTATCTGATTCATAGCTTTTCCTTGGAAATATACCTAT
>NW_025867105.1:0-2358 GCF_002878395.1 Capsicum annuum
AATATTAGGGAGCAAAGAATGTTTGGCATGATCTGAATTAGATATTTAAATAAGGAATCGCAACATGGCTATAATACTGTAACATGGAACATAGGCCTATTAAAAATAAGCTAGGATAGAATTGTTATGCCGTAGACCATGCAACTGTCACCTTAAAGCTGAGAAATACTCCTCAAATACTCCCTTAACTATACATTCCACATTAATACTGCACCTCTCTTGAGGATACTTAAAATCTTCACATGGGCACTAATGACTCTACTTACTGAAGTCCGAGCTGAACTTAGTTCTCTCACTATGTTCAAGCCTACTCAAATCTACAAAGTGCAAACATAACACTGTAATACTAGTCTGAACCATGAATTCAATACCCCCTGCACTTTCACAACTTCTCATCACATGAATAATCCTAATTACCACTCAAATAGCTACATTCAATATCTTACTTGGAATTCGCTAACGTGCAATGAATTCATCCACTTATATACCAATATGATGTTCTAGCCTATCATTATAACCACATATAAACTTCTAGGCAAACTAATCGTAAAAGTATATTTCTCATATTCTCTAAACCTCTATCAATAACAACTTTCTTGCACTATTCTTAAGAAAACACACATAGAATTCTTAACTAACCATGACATATATCAAAAGCTCTACCTCAATCATCCTTCACACTTATAACCTGAGATACAAAAAGCATGCAACAATATTTTGTCAACAAGAAACATTTACTCTCTCATATCTAACCAATTGTTTATTACCTCTATCTTTACATTAAGGAGAGGTCACTGAAAGGTTAGAACATGAGATCCTGAAGCATGAAAGAATAAATTTGACACCTAACTAAGGCTTAAAGAATAGAATATCAACATCATGGATTGATCAAAGAGATCTAACCTGAGAACATTCATGAAAAAATCTAAATTTCACTGGTCGTTAAGAGTGTAGCATGAGTACCTGGAACTGAACATTCTATAAAGCATGAGTACAGGAGTTATGAGCTGCATCACCTATATTTTATTTTCATGATTTTATAAAAGATGATTCGTGTTGTTGAGCAAAATAGAACTCCTTATACTAGGAATTGGAAGTGCACATAATTCTCTATAATGTGTATGAACATGAACTATGATCACGGAGCTAACTTGTAAGGCATGAGTAGATGTTGTGAGGACTGAAAAACTTTACACTAATATAAGAATGGGTCGGGCATCTTCCTCTCCTACTGGTGTTCAACAAAATACTAGCATCACTACTAGAATTTAAGAGCCTAACTTGGTTACTTGTCCTATCATCTTCCCCTAAGCTTAAAGCCATCATTCTAAGTCAATGGGCCCCTTTTAAATAAATCTAAACTTAACTTTAACCACTGTATTCTAGAGTCCAAGATATAACAATACACATAAATAAGAACTCACTCTGTAAGACTACACTTTAAAATATAAGACTTATTCCTAGTACTTCCTTTTGGTATACAAGTCTTAACTATCTATATGTAATACCCCAGGAAATTTTTCATTGAAATTTTGTGCATAAACGTGTTGGGTTCTATCTTCTAGAATAAATTATAAATTTTTCATGTGGAATGTCTTAGATTATGACCCACCATTACGTAGAGTATCGAATAAGATTTCCATCGATATATGGATCATCCAAAACAGACACCCGAGCGATGAGTTATGAACATTCTGATCGAACCGTGAATAGTAGTGAACAGTAAAACGTGTAGAAAAAAGTATTGAGGCCTGGCGTATTTTTTCTCCAACTTTAAACGATTATAACTCCTTGTACATAATAATCTGGGTGATCTACTATAAATCAATGAAAAGCTCTGTGAGTCCTCTTTCCAATGAAATTGGTTTCATCTAATTTGTCTATCGTAGCAAAAAGTTATGGTCGATCTACTTCAGCCTATCAAAAGTGAATTTTTTGGTCAACTTCAAACGATCATAACTCCTCGTACACAATTATCTGGGTGAGATACTATATATCAATGGAAATATATGAGAGTCCTCTTTCTAATGAAATTAGTTTTATCCAATTTGAATATCAGAGTAAAACGTTATGGTTGATCTACTTTAGACCATCAAAACAATCCACCAAAGGACAGATTCGAGAATTATTTGATTTTTTAGGGGCGTTTTGCTCATTTCCCCTTACCCAAAATCCATCCAAACCCTATATTAAAGCCTATTAGAAGTATTATATGTTATATTTCATCAAATTCCCTCAAAAATAAAATCCTAAGCTCCTACATCCAACTTCAAGAACCTCCAAAGTTCACCATTAATTCTGCAAATTTATTCAAGATTCCAAGTTGCTAGTTCAAGAACTCCAAGAACCATCATTCAA
>NW_025867106.1:0-1042 GCF_002878395.1 Capsicum annuum
ATCATATTTATATATATATATATATATATATATATATATATATATATTTATATAATTAATTTTCAATAAATAATTCATGAAAAGTGACATATTTGTATATTAATAAATATGTCACTTTTCATGAATTATTTATTGAAAATTAAATATTCGATAAAAAATTTATATGTGATGTCAAAGTACAATCTTGTAACGTGATTCATTTGTCAATTGTTATCATTAATAATAATAAAAATAACTTATATATTCTTTAGTCATCATCATCAATGATGTTTTCAAATTTATTTAAAGAAAATGAGTGAAAATGAAAAATATATATATAAATCATAAAGAATTATAATTTAAATATGAAATGTAAAATTTTAAAAATCAAACGTTATTCAAACTTGTAAGATATGATAATATATATATATATATATATATATATATATATATATATATATATATGATAGGGATAATTCTGTCATAAAAAAATAATTTTCTGCTTCTGCTTCTGCTTTTTTTTAGAAGCAGAAATTTTCTGCTTCTTCCCAGAAAGAGAAAAACTGTTTCTGCTTATTTTTAAAAATATTTTTGAAAGTTTACCAAACACCCTTTTTTTTTTTTAAGTACTTTTTCTTCAAAATAAGTGCTTATTTTGGGAAATAAACAATCCCAAACATGCTATAAATATCACAAAGGAGGAGCAATAATTTTAATCATCTCAACGATGATGATCCCATCCAGGAGAAGCTTTGGAAGTAGATGTAGAACATTGACTTTCCTCCACTTGAGCACCTGAATCTTGTAAAGCCGTAAAATATGCATCATTGTCTTTACTCTTAGGAGTATCATTCTCACCATGAACACTATATAAATACAATTTTTAAAACTATTAATCAATATTAATAATAATAAATATACATAATCAACCATATCGAACACAATTTGAAAGGCATAAAATTACAAAAAAAAAAAATCATTTAAAAACTTAGCAATGACAATTATGGTGTCTTAAACAAGTGATCAATTGCAACCATGCATTGAAGTCAAAATCAAAATCATT
>NW_025867107.1:0-1670 GCF_002878395.1 Capsicum annuum
CATGAAATTCAAAAAACATATAAAGATTCCATCTTGGGAATCACCCAATATCAACAACATGATCATCAACACCCAACAATATAGAAATCATACTTTATAATGAAAAAGAGGGTTTTTGAGCTTTATGGATGAAACGGATCCATAAATCAACTCATGAATACCTTAGAAGAAAGATTCTTGATGATTGACGGAGGAATTTGCTTGAAATTGGATCTTCAAGCTTAGTTACGAAACCCTAGTTGTTTTTCTCCTTTAGTGCTCTTGGATGATGAGCTTTGAGATGATAATAGGGTTGTAATATGATTAGAAGCTATATATTTCGTAGTTTTAAGTTTAGGGACGTGTAAGGAGTGTTAAAATAATTAATTACCCTTAAACTAACTCAAGACGGAGTGTTTTTGGCACCTGAAATTGACTTAGGCGGTGCCCAAGTGATCGCCTATGCTTGGGTTGGGCGGTGCCTAACCAATCGCCTATTCTTGGGTTGGGCGACGCCTAACCAATCTCCTATGCTTGGTTTGGGCAGCGCCTAACCAATCGCCTATGCTTACTGTCTCTCACAAAAATGGGCATAACTTTTCGCTCGAGTATTGGATTAAGGCGAAATTGATATCTTTGGAAAGCTAATTCGATTCTCTACAATTTGGTGGGTCTAAATCAGCCAAAATACCATATTAACATCGAGTTATACGTGTTTAAAGATGACCCTTGCAAAATCGAACACTAAAACTTAATGGATTCAAAAGCTCTTAGCTTGTATTACCTTAAGTGATTCATATGAACATTCTTAATGCATCATAAGCTATCCTATCACTAGGATATTCATGGTAAGTCATGTACTCAAGTATGAGTCATAGGATAGGAGATTTCATACGTAGGAACACTTATTCACTTCCAAGCTTAGAAACATGCGGGGTATTACAAAATCTTATTTGATACTCTACGCAATGGTGGGTCATAATCTAAGACATTTCGCACGGAAAATTTTTAATTCATTTTAGAAGATAGAACCCAACACATTTACGCACAAAATTTTAACAAAAAATTTCTCGGGGTATTACATCATCCCCCCTTGGAAACATTCATCCTCGAATGATGCTAGACATGCCAAGATTAGATAGGGTATAGAGCATACAGCTGAAACCATTCGTTAGACTCATCACCACATCGTTTCTCACTCTGAATGCAACATAGAATGCATAAATTCAAGAAACTATAGCTGAACACATAATAAATGACAGCTAAACTACTGCAACTTTAATCAAAAGTGCATGATTTAGGAAAGAACGGTACCTTCAGCTTGATCGGAGTTTGCGGAAAATAAGTGCTGGTACTTGGATCGCATATCCACCTCAGCTTCCCAAGTGGCACGCTCAACAGATTGGTTTTGCCACAACACCTTGACCAAGGGAGCTTCTTTGTTCCTTAGTCTTCGAACACTGAAATCAAGAATCTCAATAGGAATCTCATCAAAAGAAAGATTTTCTTGAATGTCAGCACTCACAAAGAAATCCACCACCATAGCATCGCTAATATGCTTTCTAAGCATAGAGACATGGAATATTGGATGAACATAGGACAACTCAGAAGGTAACTCGACTTCATAAGCTACCTTACCAACACGGTTAAATATTTTGTAAGGACCAACATAACGGGGACTAAGCTTCCCC
>NW_025867108.1:0-1448 GCF_002878395.1 Capsicum annuum
TTCTTTAAGTTGGATGTAGGAGCTTAGGGTTTTCTTTTTGAGGGAATTTGATGAAATATAACCTATAATGCTTCTAATAGGCTTTAATATAGGGTTTGGACGGATTTTGGGTGAGGGGGAATGACCAAAACGCCCCTAAAAATCAAATAATTCTCGAATCTGTCCTTTGGTGGACTGTTTTGATAGTTTGAAGTAGATCAACCATAACGTTTTACTCCGTTATCCAAATTAGATAAAACTTATTTCATTAGAAAGAGGACTCTCATATCTTTACGTTGATATATAGTATCTCACCCACACCATTGTGTATGAGGAGTTATGATTGTTTGAAGTTGACCCAAAAATTTGCTTTTGATAGGCTGAAGTATATCGACCATAACGTTTTGCTTCGATAGACAAACTGGATGAAACAAATTTCATTGGAAAGAGGACTCGTAGAGCTTTCCATTGATATATAGTAGATAACCCCGATCATTATGTACAAGGATTTATGATCATTTAAAGTTGGAGAAAAAATACACCAGGCCTCAGTACTTTTTCCTCCATGTTTTACTGTTCACTACTATTCACGGTTCAATCGGAATGTTCCTAACTTGTCGCTCGAGTGTCCTTTTTGGATGATCCACATATCGTTGGAAAGCTTATTCGATACTCTAAGCAATGGTGGGTCATAATCTAAGACATTCTGCATGGAAAATTTATAATTTATTCTAGAAGATAGAACCCAACATGTTTACGCACAAAATTTCAACAAAAAATTTCTTGGGGTATTACATCATCCCCCTTGGAAACATTCATCCTCGAATGATGCTAGACATGCCAAGATTAGATAGGGAATAGAGCATACAGCTGAAACCATTCGTTAGACTTATCACCACATCGTTTCTCACTCCAAATGCAACATAGAATGCATAAATTCAAGAAACTACAACTGAACACATAATAAATGACAGCTGAACTGCTGCAAATTTTATCAAAAGTGCATGATTTAGGAAAGAATGGTACCTTCGAATTGATCGGACTTCGAGGAAAATAGGTTCGGGTACTTGGATTGCATATCCGCCTCAGCTTCCCAATTTGCACCCTCAACAGATTGGTTTGCCGCAACACATTGGCCAAGGGAACTTCTTTGTTCCTTAGTCTTTGGACACTGAAATGAAAAATCTCAATAGGAATCTCATCAAAAGAAAGATTTTCTTGAATGTCAGCACTCACAGAGGAATCCACTACCACAGCATCGCTAATATGCTTTCTAAGCATGGAGACATGGAAATTGGATGAATAGAGGATAACTCGGAAGGCAACTCGACCTCATAAGCTATCTTACCAACACAGCTAAGAATTTTGTAAGGACCAACATAACAGGGACTAAGCTTCCCCTTCTTTCCGAATCTCTTCACCCCCCTCATGGGTGAAATTTTCAGATACACTAGGTCACCAGCTTCAAA
>NW_025867109.1:0-3723 GCF_002878395.1 Capsicum annuum
GGATTTTCTTGTATCCACACAACCAGCATAATCTGAATCTGAATATCAAACCACATCTAGATGTTCAGATCTCCTATAAGTGAGCATATGATCTTTCGTTCCTTGTAAGTATCGTAATACTTTCTTTGCAGCCTTCTAGTGATCCATTCCAGGATTACTTTGATATCGACCCAGCATTCCAACAGCAAAACTGATGTCTGGTCTTGTACATGTTTAGGCATACATAAGACTCCCAACTATTGATGCATAAGGAATATCTTTCATTTGCTTTCCTTCCAAGTCATTCTTTGGACATTGATTGAGACTAAACTTATCTCTTTTCTGAATTGGAACAGGACTTGATGAGCATTTTTTCACTCTAAATCTCTCTAATACTTTATTAATATAGGTTTTCTGAGACAATCCCAAAAATCCTTGTGATCTATCTCAAAATATTTCTATTCCAATCACATAGGATGCCTCACCTATATCTTTCATTTCAAAGTTGTTAGAGAGATATTTCTTGGTATCGTGTAACAAACCAAAATCATTAGTAGCCAGAAAGATGTCATCAACATACAAGACTAACATAATAAACTTACTCCCACTGACCTTCAGATATATACACCAATCAAAAGTGTTTTTCTTAAATCCAAAGGTGACAATCGTTTCATTAAACTTAAGATACCATTGTCGGGAAGCTTGTTTAAGTCTGTATATTGACTTCTTAAGTTTACACACCATGTATTCCTTTCCTTTAATAGAAAACCCCTCAGGTTGATTCATATAAACTTCTTCCTCTAAATTTCCATTCAGAAAGGCTATTTTCACATCCATTTGATATAGCTCTAAGTCATTATGAGCTACCAAAACCATTATAATTTTAAGTGAATCTTTTCTAGAGATGGGTGAAAACGTCTTTTTATAGTCAATGCCATCTTTTTGAGTAAAACCTTTGGCAACAAGTCTGGCCTTGTGACGTTCGATGTTGCCAGTTGAGTTACGTTTGGTCTTAAAGACCCATTTACAGCCAACTCTTTTGCAACCTTCGGGTAATTCAACAAGGTCCCAAACTTCATTTTGTTCCATAGATTTTAACTCATATTTCATATCATTTATCCATTTATCAGAATTATTTCTTTCAATGGCTTGTGAAAATGAAACTAGATCATCATCAATTCCCAAGTCAGTTTCTGACTCATGTAGATATACCAAATAATCATCAGAAATAACAAATCTTCTTTGTCTTTGAGATCTTTTTTATGCTACTTCTTGTGGCTCATCTACTAGAGGTTCATCAATTATGGCTTCATTAGTAGGACCATTAATTTGTTGTTCTTGTTGATTACTTTGTTGTGCAACAGCTTCAGGAACAACAAATTTAAAAGAAGTACAGGGTAGAGGAATTTGCACCCTAACTTCTTTAATTTCCATATTACGTGGTTCTTCACTCCCACTAACTTCACCATTCTCAATAAATCTAGCGTTTCCAGTTTCAACTATTCTCGTACTATGATTAGGACAGTAAAATCTATACCCCTTTGATTTTTTTGGATAACCAATAAAGAAATCACTGATTGTTCTTGAATCCAGTTTCTTTTCTTGTGGATTATAAACTCTAACTTCTGTCGGGCAACCCCAAACATGCAGGTGCCTCAAACTAGGTTTCCTACCAGTCCACAGTTCAAAAGGTGTCTTTGGGACTGCTTTACTAGGAACCCTATTTAGCAAGTAAACAGTAGTCCTTAAAGTATACATCCATAACAAAGGAGGTAAAGATGAATTACTTAACATACTACTAACCATATTCATTAATGTACGATTACTCCTTTCTGCCATACCATTTTGTTATGGTATGCCAGGCATTGTTTATTGAGCATATATGCCATGCTTTTCGAGGAATTTAGCAAATGGACCTGGGTGTTATCCACTTTTATCATATCTTCCATAATATTCACCACCTCTATCAGACCTGATTATTTTCACCTTTCTATCTAGTTGTCTTTCAACCTCAGTAATAAATATCTCTAAGGCATTAATCGCTTGAGATTTTTCATGCAACAAATAGATATATCCATAACGTGAATAGTCATCAATAAAAGTGATAAAATATTTTTCTTTATTGAAACATGGGATATCAAAAGGACCACATATATCAGTGTGTATAATTTCAAGAAGTTGTATGCTTCTTGTGGCTCCTTTCTTTGTGTGTTTTGTTTGTTTTTATTTAATACAATCTACACAAATATTAAGATCAGTAAAATCTAAATCTGGAAGAATTTCATTCTTAACTAATCTTTCCAGCCTTCGTTTAGATATGTGACCTAAACGTTTATGCCACAAGTAAGCAGATTGTTCATTCACCAAACTTCGTTTGGTACCAACATTATGATGTAGAGTTAAGAGTGTTTTGGCAAAAAGGTTATCAAGATTCAGTTTGTATAAATTATCACAAAGAATACCAGTACCAATGAGATAATTATTCTTAAACAAACTAAAACATCCATTACCAAAATTTAAAGAATATCCAATCTTATCCAACTTAGACAAAGAAATTAAATTTCTCGAAAGAGAAGGAACTTAATAAGTTTCAACTAAATCTAAGTGACCCCCAGTATCGAGAATCAGACGATAAGTCCCGACAGCTTCAACTGGAGCCTTCACTCTTTCCCCATATAAACAAATCTTTCATTCTTGTTTATGGTTTGGATTATAAGGAATCCCTGCATAGTATTAGAAACATGAATAGTATAACCAGAGTCAATCCACCAAGTATTATATGGAACTTCAGTTAAATTTGATTCGAGACATGTAAAAGCACAAGGCTTACCTTTCTTCTCAAACCATGCCTTACATTTCAGGCAATCTTTCTGAAAATGTCCAGATTTTTCACAGAAATGACACTTTCCATTCTTGTTTCCTTTCTTACATACTTGAGATGAGGACTGATTAATATTAAGTTGCTTCTGTTGTCCCTTACCATGCTTCTTTCCTTTCTTTTCAGCTCCTTAATGATTTATATAATTAATGAAGTGGGTTCCTTGATTCTTTAGCCTCGTTTCCTCTTAAACCAACATACCATGCAATTCATGCACGTTCCATTTGTCTTTCATGGTGTTGTAGTTCATTTGGAAAGGACCATACTCAGAAGATAATGAGTTGATAATAAATTACACAACGAAATTCTATTCTACTTCCATTCCCAATGACTTAAGTCTTGCTGCTATATTTGTTATTTCAATGACATGCTCATGCATAGTACGTGAACCACCAAACTTCATGGTGGTCAAAGTACCCATTAGTGTCCCAGCAAGAGACTTATCAGTAGTTTGGGAAGACTCTTCCACAAGTTTCAGAAGTTTTTTTGCACTTTCAGTTTTAGGAAGAGTAGTCATAATGTTGCCCGCAATATTCATTCGCATAAACATTAGGCCTAATCTGTTAGACCAATCTCAGTGCTTATAATAGGACTTTTCTTCTTCACTTCTAGCTTCAATAATAGCAGTTGGCTTTTCAAAGTAAAGTGCAACATCAAGATCTAAAACTCCAAGATGGAATTTGATCTGTTCGCACCAATCTGAAAAGTTAAGTCCATTAAAAGTCATAACAGAGGCAGAGTGCGAATGAAGGGCAAGTGCTGAAATAGAACATGCTCATTTGTTAATACTTTGAGTTACGAGTTTAAACACATTATCAAATTCAGAAATAACTTACTTAAGTGTATATTGATGTTCTCCTTTGGGC
>NW_025867110.1:0-1785 GCF_002878395.1 Capsicum annuum
TGTGTTTGAGCTATTCATGTAATATTAGTTTCAGTGTGTTATAAACTGAATTAAGAGCTAATCTTCGAGTTTGGGAAAACTCAGAGACTCTGGGAACACATACCTTGGGAGGTGTGTGTAGTTAAGAATTAAAGTTTATAATTTCTAGTTATTGAGTTATAGGGATTAGAGTTTATAATTCCTAGTTGTTGAGTTATAGGAATTAGAGTTTATAATTCCTATTTGTTGGTTACAAGAGTTTTGTAATCAGTCGTTGTTGAGGCTCAGAGTTTTTTAGTGAAGTTGGGGTTAAATCCTGTAGAGGTGCAGGTCGTGTTTTTTTACACCTTTTGAGCCGGGTGTTTTCCACGTAAAAATCATTGTGTTCTTTACTTTCTGTTTGCTGCTTCCTTGAAACACGTCAGTGGAACACGTCAGGCAACACGTTCCATCAATAAGCAAAAGTTAGGCGAAAATAAGAAAATCAGTAGGGCACGAATTCTTAACATACGTGCAACGCACGTATACTAAACTAGTTTATAGAAACACGACTATTAAATCATTAATCATTAGCTAAGTGATAAAAGTCAACAATAAATTCATCTACAATTGACTCTCAATAACAAAATTTCAAAAATAAACAAAAGGAAAAAAAATTGTAGTATGTGTGTTATGGTCCCATGGTCGCAAGAAAAAAAAAAAGTAATAACCTAATGTTACTATACTGCTATACTATGTGACAAATAAGGGTGTCAAGTGGGCCGGGCCTCGTAACTAACCTGGACCGATATGCCCTAGGGATTTAGTGTTTCGAGTCCTAGGCCGGTTATTTTTTTAAAATGGGCCCGACTAACCCAGCCCGAACCAAGCTCGCCGGTTAACCGACCCGACCCGGCCTGGATACCTTTTTTAAAAATAAATAAAATAAAAAAAAAATTGAATTTTGGGCCAAACTAGCCGTTGGCCCAACGGCTATATAGCCGTTTTTGGGTCCAAACGGCTAGTTTGGGCCCATTTATTAAAAAAAAAAAATTAACTTTAAAAAATATTTTTTAATTCCAAAAAAAATTCTATAAATACCCTACAACTTCAAATCATTTTTCACACAATTTTTCACTCTCAAAAATCTCATTCTCTCTCAAATCTCAATTCTCAATTCTCAAATATTCAATATATTTAATTTCTTAAAGTGTTCACTTTAATTTTTTAATTTTTAGTTTACAAAGTATGAGCGGAAGTTTCTAAAGTCGCAACCTTTGGACACTTCCAAAATTTGGTATTGTCGTTCGATCTCTTACGTTTAATTTTTATTTATTGTATTAATTGTTTAATATTTAATTTTATTATATTTGTGTATTTTGAATATTCTTAGTTTAATTTAATTTATATTATGGATAAATTAAGAAACCTCGCTACGAAAGGTGTTAAAAAATTTTATCTCAGAAGCGGTAGTGGTAGTAAAAGGCAAATTACTAGCGGTAGAGGTAGTTCAAGTAGTAGATATACCCGTGTGCCTTCGCCGCCGATACCGCTTGGTACACCTTTTGAGGAAGAAATAGGTGTAGGTGCTCACGATATGGATTATGCAGAAGCTCAGGAAAATTACGGTATAAAAGAAGAAAATGAAGTAGATGCGGTTAATTTAGACGAAGATAATGAAAATATTGCTGAGACACCCGCAGTAGGAGATGCTAACGTTAGATCTGAATCGGTTAATCTCCCTCCCCGTCCTCTCAGTGCCCCAAGACCTCGTAAAAGAACTAGTGTTGCATGGCAATTTTTTGAACGTATATCAGATATTGAGGT
>NW_025867111.1:0-2669 GCF_002878395.1 Capsicum annuum
CCTTAGTTCTTTCAAATCTAAAGTGTACAACAAATTGTACGAACTCTTCAAGAAGTTAATCCTGCTAGGGCATTAACGTGTAAATTAGAGGTTGGAAACCCTAATTTCTCGTCACACTCTCTTTTCCAAACAGTAACTTTTCTATCGAACAAGTTATTGCTATAATGGCGCATTCCCTATGTTTACAACCACGAGAATTCAATCAAAATGAAGAGAGTAATGATATAAGTGGCGTGACATATCATAAATTCAAAAACCCATAACAATAGAGAGTATACTACAAGGTTTCCATAACCCTAACAAATGAGCTTAGCTACTCATGAATAAAACAGAAATCAACATAGAAATATTCATCGTACCAAACCTTAGAATGATCTTGGTGATGAAGATGACAAGCGAAATTCAGAGAGAAACACGTTTCTCTCTCTTCGTGCTCAAGCTAAGCCGTCCGTTCTTGTTTTCAAAAACTAATACAGACTCTGAATAATTGAATAATCCCTAAAAATTCAGCCATAAGGCTTTTAATAACATCTTTTTCTAATAAATTGCTACTGCATCCTTAACTATTTAAAAATATTCAGTTTGCCCGGGGAAAAAATTCCCATATATCACATTCAGTCCAAAAGCTGCTTTCCTTCTTATGTGAAGTTTTCCTTTGTGTCCACAGGTCCCCAAAGTGCTGAAATCTTCCGCATTAGTACCTGAAAAGCATGCTAATCACATAGGTCAGCTCACTTAACTAAAAATAGACTAAAAGTGCAAGACTTATGTATTTTATTCTCAAAAGTTAGCAGAAACATGGGTAAGTTATGGTGCTTAGACGTATAAATACACCCAACATCAGTGGTGGGGGCTAAAAATCGATTGGGGTATGCCAGGGAGGTTGGGGATTGTCCTAGTGTGGTACGTTTAAATTTTCATCTCCATTTAGGGGACAAACAGGCGAAACAGAGTGAATGGGGCATTTTGGGGCTAAATCAGTCTGCTATAGCCCACGTTTTCAAGAGTGGGCCCGGGGTACGAGCGTGATATGGGCCAAAAATCGATCGAGGTATGCCTAGGAGGTTGAGGATAATCTTAGTGTTGTTCGTTTAATTTTTTATGGCCATTTGGGTGGACAAATGGGCAAAATAGAGGGAACGGGGCATTTTGAGGCTAAATCGATGTGCTATAGCCCACGGTCTTGGGGTTGAGCCCAGGTTTCGGGCCTGTTGTGGGAAAAAAATTTATCGAGGCATGACAACGAGGTTCGGGATTGCCCCAGTGTGGTCCGTTTAATTTTTCATGGCCATTTGGGGGAACAAACGGGCGAAACAGAGAGAACACAGTATTTTGGGGCCAAATCGGATAGCTATAGCCCATAATTTTGAAGGTGGGACTGGGGTACAGGCGTTCTGTGGGACACAAATCAACCGGGGTATGACAGGAATATTGGGGATCATCCTAGTGTGGTATGTTTAAATTTTTGTGGCCATTTGGGGGCCACAAATGGGAGAAATGGAGCGAACGGGGTATTTTGAAATTAGTGTGCTACAACCCATATTTTCGGTGGTGGGACTGGAGTTCGGGTGTGCTGTGGGTCAAAAATTAACTGAGGTGTGCCTGGTGGGATAAACGAGCATAACGGAGGGAACGGGGCATTTTTTGGTAGAATTGGTGTGCTACAGCCCACAGTTTTGATGGTGGGCCTGGGGTTCGGGCGTACTGTGGGTCAAAAATCGACCGAGGTATGCCTGGGAGGTTGGGTATCAACCTAGTGTGATTCGTTTAATTTTTTGTGGCCATTTGGGAGGACAAACAGGTAAAACAGAGTGAACGGGCGATTTTGGGGCCAAATCGATATACTATAGCCCACAGTTTTGGGGGTAGGCCCGAGGTCCGTGCGTACTGTAGGCTGAAAATCGACTGTGGCATGGAAGGGAGGTTGGGGATCATCCCAGTATGGTCCGTTTAGTTTTTCATGGCCATTTGGAGGGACAAACAAACGAAATAGAGCGAATCGAGCATTTTGGGGCCTGGGGTCCGAGTGTGCTGTGGGTTCAAAATTGACCGGGGTATTCCAGGGAGGTTGGGGATCATCTTAGTGTGGTCCATTTAATTTTTAGTGGCCATTTGGGGGGACAAACATATGAAATGAAGCGAACAGGGCATTTTGGGGCCAAATTGGTGTGCTATAGCCCACGATTTTGGAGATGGGCCCTAGGTTTAGGCGTGCTGTGGGCCAAAAATCGATTGACACATGGTAGGGGGTTAAGTATTACCCTATTATGGTTCTTTTTATTTTTCGTGTCCATTTGGGAGGACAAATGAGCGAAACGGAGCGAACGGGGCAATTTAGGGCCAAATTGATGAGCTATAGGCCATGGTTTTGAAGGTGGGCTCAGGTTACGGGTGTGAATTAGCCCAAAAATTAACCGAGGCATTCCAGGGAGGTTGTTAATAATTCCAGTGTGGTCCGTTTAACTTTTTGTGGCCATTTGGGTGGACAAACGGGTGAAAGAGGGCATTTTAGGGCCAAATCAGTATGTTATAACCCACGTTTTCGGGGGTGGGCCTGGGGCCCGAGAACGAAGTTGGTAAAAAATTGACCGGGGCATGCCAAGGAAGTTGGGGATCATCCCATTATGATCCGTTTAATTTTTCATGGCCATTTGGGGGGACAATGGGCG
>NW_025867112.1:0-1338 GCF_002878395.1 Capsicum annuum
CAGATTAGTTTTTCAGTTCATGGAGTTAGTTGGAGACATGTTCCTTCAATTCTTTATTTAGTTCAGTTAGAGGCTTTCAGACTAGATGTCAGATTAGATGTTCAGACTTCAGTATTTATGTTTCTTTTTGGTATTGTTATACCATGTTTTTTAGATATGTATCAGTATTAAACCTTATGGCCTTATAGTTTATTTTTCCGCATATTTTATGAGATATTATGCAGTTTACAGGTACAGATATCAGTTATGGGTTATCTTGTGGTCCTTCGGGATCATGAGCACCGTGTAGCATTTCGGTTAAGAAAATTGGGGCGTTACAAATTTGGTATCAAAGCCTAAGGTTCAACAGTGTCCTAGGAAGTCTGAAAGCTGCATCAAGTAGAGTCTTGTACATGGGCATGTTGTGCACCACACTTATGTGCAGGAGGCTATGAGATGTTTTAGGAACAATTTCCCTTTTTTTATGTCTCAAGATCGTGCTATAGCAAGTTTCTCTAAGGAACCCATGTAGATTCACATCAGGCTCTCCTCATGTCAACCTTACCATACTTTCAAAGTAACAGAAACAGTGAAGCTCAAGTCGTAAAGATAGGGCTTTCTAATGCAGTCCCTGGAGACAGTTATGGGATTTGCCACATGCTCAGACAATATCCCCTCAGTTCAGTCATGTTCAAAAGTTGTACAGATTTTATTTATGATCATTAGAACTCCTTTGTAAACTCAAATCTCAAGAATTTCAGTAGTACTCAACTATCTAACAGAACTTATGTTTAGTCAGTTATAAGAATTCAACAGTATTTCGTCAGTCAATGGAACTCAGCCCAGCTCAGCTAAGAAATACTATCAGTTCAGTTCAGCTAATAAGTTCAGTCTAGCTATTCAAACTAAGTACAATTCAGTCTTGCATACCCAGTATTCAGTTACTAGTTATTCAGTTAATCAGATAAGTTAGTATATTTATGCACTCGTAATTAGCTAAGTTCATGCATCATGTCTCAGTTTCAGATCCCAGCTATTAAGTCACAATTCTGTTCGTAAGTACCTTGTACACCGCCTTACTTTTCCTTAGTATCTCAGCTAAGTCAGTATTCTTCAAGGGACCTAGAGTCCTAAGGGGGAGATACCTTATATCCCCTGACCTTATGTGATTTAAACATGCCAATTTCTTTTCTCTAGATGAATCTAGCTGGAGGAAGAGTTACTTATAAGTTGACCTTCTAGCTCTAAATTTCAGTCGTAATCTACGTTCTTAATGACTCAGTTTATCCCACGATACTCTGTCCATGTCAGGCATTACAGACTCAGTTCAAATCATGTATTATGTTCTAGACTCAGTTA
>NW_025867113.1:0-1575 GCF_002878395.1 Capsicum annuum
TTTTTTTTTTTTGGATTTTTATTTTTTCGTTTTGGTTTTTTCTATTTTTTCTTTTTTTTTACTCTTCTATCTCTATCTTTTATTTTTAAAAGACAAATATCCATATCATATATACATATTCAAAAAATATAAAAAATAAATAGACATACAGATCTGCATATGTATTTACGATAAAAAAATATACATATATATCTGCATATGTATTTACAGAAATACATATCTGACTCACATGTATATATAAACATATAGGGCCCAAAATCTCTATAACAAAAATGACAATTATATACATATAGGTAGTAAAAAAATACATCTACATATCTTAAAACAGTAAAAGAAACAAATAAGTACAAATGTTACCCTCTAAAATGACATAGTATGTACAGTTCAAAGATAAATCCAACACCGTATAAAATACATGTAGCTCTGCATATGTATTTACATAATACATACCTGATTCATATGTGTATTCTTATTTTATATAAGTCACCTTTGTATTTTGCAAATACATATGAAGATATATAGTATAGTTATGTTTGTTACTGTTTAATATGAATATCATAAGTATTTCGTAAATACATATGTATGTTTTGTACTGTAAATACATATTCAGATCTATATGACTATGTATTTTATATGTTTTTGAACATGTGTATGTGATATACATATTTGTCTTTTTAAAAATAAAAGTTAGATATAGAAGAGTAAGAAAACGAAAAGAAAATAAGAAGAAAAATACAAAAATGAAAAAAAGAGAAGTGAAAAATAAAAAAAAAAGGAAGAAAGAAAAATAGAAGTGTAAAAATAAAAGAAAAAAGAAACAAAATAAAATAGAAAAGAAGCAGAAGAAGAAGAAAACAAGAATAGAAAAAGAAAAAAAGATATGAGAAAGGAAAAAACAAGAAAACGAAAAAGGAAAAAAAAAAGAGAAATAGAAGAGAGAAAACAAAGTGAAAAGAAAAAAATAAAAAATAAAAAAATAAAATGATAAAAAAAAAAGATGAAAAAAAACTAACAAGAAAAAAGGTATAGAGATAAGAGAGTGAAAGACATGTTTTATTTTGAAATCCTAAAAATCATGGAGATAATTATATTCAAATATGAAAAAGAAAAAAAAAATAAAAAAATGAAAACGAAAAAAAAAGAAGAGAAATAGAAGAGAGAAAATAAAAAAATAAATGATAAAAAAATAAGATGAAAAAAAAAGAAGATAAAAGATATGACTATATTTGGGGAGGTGGAATAGTGAAGTGAAAATAAGAAAATGTAAAGTGGGGAGAGTAAAATATGGACTTACTTAATTAATGAGTAAAATAATATTACTCTTGCTATAAACTGTAATTTTATAAAAGTGTTGCTATTTAGTGTAATTATAATATTAAGTGTGCTACTTTTTGTAATTTTTCCTATTTTCTTTCACATGTAGAATGGGATAACCTCCTTATTTTTTCGGTAAGATATTTCTTCTATTTTCTTGAAGATTTTTTTTTAGAATTAAAAGATGAAAGATATATTTCATGTTTCTTAGATACAAGTTGCTCATGTATTTGCAAATTTGCAAAAGATATAAATATTTGA
>NW_025867114.1:0-3127 GCF_002878395.1 Capsicum annuum
CATATGCCATCAACGATCAAAAGAGGACTATTAGGCGTTTGGCTAGTGGATTTTTCTTAAGTGGGGGAATCTTGTATAAGAGGACCCCAGATATGGGACTTTTAAGGTGTGTAGATGCAAAAGAAGCCTCGGAAATCATGGTTGAATTACACTCTGGAGTATGCGGGTCGCAGATGAACGGTCATCTCTTGTCAAAGAAGATTATTCGAGCAGGTTATTACTGGCTTACTATGGAAAGAGATTCTATTCAATTTGTTCAAAAGTGTCATCAATGTCAGGTACACGGTGATCTGATACGTTCTCCTCCTGTTGAGTTGCATGCAATGGCCGTTCCATGGCCGTTCGTGGCTTGGGGAATGGATGTGATTGGACCGATTGAGCCGAAGGCATCAAATGGGCATAGATTCATTTTGGTAGCCATTGACTACTTCACAAAGTGGGTAGAAACGGTAACTTTCAAGTCAGTGACAAAGAAGGCTGTGGTAGATTTTGTTCATGCGAATATCATTTATAGATTTGGAATTCCTAAGATGATCATTATAGACAATGCTGCCAATCTCAATAGTCGTTTGATGAAAGAAGTATGTCAACAGTTTAAGATCGCACATCGAAATTCTACTCCATATCGCCCAAAGGTCAATGGTGCTGTAGAAGCTGCCAATAAGAATATAAAAAAGATACTGCGAAAGATGGTACAAGGGTCTAGACAGTGGCATAAAAAGTTGTCGTTTGCATTGCTAGGTTATCGCACCACTGTTCGCACTTCAACAGGGGCAACTCCATATTTATTGGTGTATGGGACAGAAGCAGTCATCCCTGCAGAAGTTGAAATTTCCTCTCTTCGAGTCATTGTAGAAGCAGAGATTGATGATGATGAATTAGTAAAAACCCGACTGTAACATTTGAGTTTGATTGAGGAAAAAAAGCTAACGTCTGTGTGTCATGGCCAGTTATATCAGAGGAGGATGGCTCAAGCATATAACAAAAAGGTACGTCCCAGGAATTTTGAAGTCGGTCAATTAGTATTGAGACGTATCCTTTCTCACCAGGTTGAAGCAAAAGGCAAGTTCTCCCCTAACTGGCAAGGTCCTTTCGTTGTGAAGAAAGTGTTGCCCAATGGAGCCTTATATTTGACAGATATTGAAGGCAAAATGGCAGAAATGACTATCAATGCTGATGCGGTCAAAAGATACTATGTATGATATCTGATCCTTTGTTGATTTTATTGCATGTTTAGTGCTTGCATTTTTGAAGATTGATATGATGAAGGCATTTTATTCTTCTATCCAAACATTATGTCATCCATTGTTTACCCGTTTGAGCTTCGCTTTATTTTTCTTTCATATCCCTCTTTTGAAATCAAAATAGAGTCAAAGTTAAATGTCGAGGAAATGAGAATAAAAGAAAGATTTCGAAAAAAAATCATCATTAATCAAAATCAAATCAAAATAAAGAACAAGCTGATGGAACTACGTGCGACCTGATTCTCCTCTCTCGAGAGTGAGATACGTAGGCTGCCCTATTTTGGGCTCGGTCCAACCAAATAAAGATTTAAGATTCACCCAGTCAACAAAACTGGGGCATGAGTTAATGTTTGTTTGAGTCGATTCCAAAAGTTGTAAGTCCCATCCCCACTTCAAGTATCAATTGAGCCCCTTACCATCTTTTCTAACCTTAACCAAAAGCCAAATTACAACCAAAGAAAGTCCTTCAGATCAATTTTTGATAATGTTAAGGCTAAGAATACAATGGATATGATGATACATTGTGAAGTACTACTGGTCTCCCTCCGCATAAGAAATCAGGAAAGAAATACAAAAATGAGAGAGTCTTATTGGTGAAAACCCCCGTGGGCATCATAAGGCGATGGTGAGTTGAGAGAAATAAAAATGAGAGAGTCTTATTGGTGAAGACCCCCGTAGGCATCATAAGGCGATGGTGAGTTGAGAGAAATAAAAATGAGAGAGTCTTATTGGTGAAAAACCCCGTGGGCATCATAAGCGATGGTGAGTTAAGAGAAATAAAAATGAGAGAGTCTTGTTGGTGAAAATCCTTGCAGGCACCATAAGGCGATGGTGAGTGGAGAGAAATAAAAACGAGAGAGTTTTATTGGTGAAAACCCTCACGGGCACCGTAAGGCGATGGAGAGATCAAGAGAAAAGTGAAAAGTGAAAAGTGAAAAGAAAGAGATTTGTTGGCGAAAGTCATTTAAGATGTCGACAATCGAATGTGATGAATGAGTCCAATGGATTTGAAGAAGCGGCTCAGCGGCAAAGGCACAAACTCAACAACAAATGGGGAGTCTGGATAGGAAAATCAGGCAGCTCAATCCAAAATGCATGTCATAATCATTAGAGTTGGTTGTCGTATTTAGATAAGTTTTTCTTTTTAAATATGGGACATTGCCCTTTTCTTTCATTTATATATTCATGTTTTTTGTCTTTTCTTATGTCATTTATCAAAATAAAAGTCACCATCATTTCTTTATATTTTAAGTCAAGTATGTGTCAAAACAAGCGAGAAAGAATTTCAAAATTTACTACCAGTTTTTCCAATTATATGAGGAAAAGCCAAGGAACAGCACAGGAAAGAAATATGATCGTAATTCAATATGAAGCAAAGGAAGTCTATCAACCAATAGACTATTGGATCCGTGGAAGCATTCAAATTTGGGAAAAGAGTGCACCTCGGGGGCATGGTAAAATGGAAACCCATTGTTCGAGTCAGAACTCATTTTTCTCAATCTGGATCCGGGTCGATGATGCGGCAAGATAGGGCAAGTGTTAGCGATTTAGAACAAAGATGAAAGGAACGAGTGCTGGGCAGATACCTGAGAAGCCAAGATCTACAAACTACCACTAAGTTTTTAACTGACAAATTTTCTTTGTTGAAATAGGGGCAAATTCGCTTTACTTAATTCAGCTATCACTGGAAATGCACATCCATGGAGATTTTACTTTATGTTCAGGACCCTCCTGAAAAATGAGATTTTACTTTATGTTCAGGACCCTCCTGAAAAATAGGATTTTACTTTCTGTTTAGGACCCTCCTGGAAAATGGGATTTTACTTTCTGTTCAGGACCCTCCTGAAAAATGGGATTTTACTTTCTGTTCAGGACCCTCCTTA
>NW_025867116.1:0-1557 GCF_002878395.1 Capsicum annuum
AGACATGCATTCTCATTGTGAGAAAACTTAGTTCTTCAGAACTTTCAGTTATGCATTTATGAATCAGTTACGCGTGTATCAGATATGCATGTTCAGTATGTTATATTCAGCTTGTCAGTCATTTCTATCATGAGATCATGTTCGGCTAATTGTTTCCCCTCTCAGTTAGTCTCATTCGAGGAATAATGTTCTCAAGGGGGAGATATTGTAATACCCGTGCTTTTTCTTAGCTTAAAAATCCTTTCAAGGATGTAGAACTTTATTTGAAATAAGAATTCATTCTTATACATATGGTATTTCCATAATTTTCACTTCCTATCACGTGGGAAATTGAATAAGCTTTCCATCGATTTATAATTCAGTCAAATTTGACACCCGGGTGAAGAGTTAGAGCCTTTTTAGTGAGACAGTGTTTGACCTGAGCCTTCAGCATGTCACGGAGATATCTCAAATGGCAATTGTCAAATTTCAGTGTTTCTCCATGATACTGGTGTGTCACGCCAAACTTTCAGGTCGTAGACAAGGTGGCAACGCGATAGCTCTACGTTGCACCACCGTCCAGTTTCCCAATTGTCAAATTCCAGTGACACGGCACGATAACACCGCATCGCGCCAAGGGCCCAATAAATGAAATTCTACTAAAAATAATATTATGTGTCCAGGTTTAAAAGGGTCAATTCCCCCCATATAAGCTTCCAAACATGGGATTTAGCCCTTATTCATCCAAAATATTGATGTTTTTCTCAAATACTCTCAATAACTCAAGCTAGGGTTTTCATAGAAGGTCCAATTTCAAGAAGGTTTCACCATCAATCTTCATGAAATCACGATCTAAGGTATGTATAGTGTTCATTCATGGACTCCTTTCATCCATGAAGTCCAAGAATCCTTTTTAACTATAAACTATGGATTTTCTTCATGTTTTCATGCTTTGTATGTTCTTTTTCATGTTGATAAATGAGGAATTAATTTCTATTCCATGAATTGATGATAAATTCCATGTGTGTTGATTAGTATAGATAAATATTTACAAATCTCATGACTAAAACATTGTATGATGGAATTGGAATTGATGCATGATGTTTAAGTGTTGTATAATGTGCTTTACATATGCTATACCTACAATATGTTTGATTGAATGCCTAGATGAAGGAAAATTTTCTAACTATCATGATATCATGAAATCCCCATGTATGTAAAAGATTATGCCTATTACATGTTTGATGAAATGCTCCTATGAATGTAGTGTGTATTATGATGTTAGTCAAGTCTTCAAGTAAATCATGCTATGTTAGTTTCCTTCTATCGAGTCCTGGGGGTACTTGTACCCAAAATATTAGCTGTGTGCCTAGATCTATGTGATGTTTTCATGATACCCTCAGTCAAGCTATTAACTCTTAGACTTTAGATAGTCTTATGACTCAGGAAAAATCTCCACGATCTAATGACTCAGTCAGTTATCAGATATCAGTAGTATTCTATCAGCCAGGGAAATTCAGTAACTCAGTCCATGCTCAGTTAGATTCAATAAATCATGTTCAGTGTCTATTCAGATGG
>NW_025867117.1:0-1315 GCF_002878395.1 Capsicum annuum
TTTGGAATGTACTGAGTATGTGGGGGTGCATGTAATAATGTAAATATGATCATCAATTTCATGAAAATATGCATATATACAATGATGGTTCACTTGGTTTGAGTTAGATTGAAACATACTTTTCATGATCTCTTAGTAAATAAATCATATGATAAAAACCTCATAAATTATCATAAACAACTCAAGACTCGGAGTGACTCGGTAATTCAAGAAAATCAACTCTTATGGACATGGGAGGTTCTTATAACTGACATAAACCATGTGAGCTACATGGAGTCCAACATTTTATCCTTCTAAGGAGAGAACCCCACATTGGCGGGAGCGTCGTACTCTTGCCAGGGCGTACAACCTCAATTTAGTGATCACAATCTCATACTCGGTCTTTGGCCCACAAATATCAATACCAATCCTATGGTGGAACGTAGTTTCAGGGGAAATATCACATTTCCCACTCCGTGCTAAATACTACTTTCAGACACAAGCTCAGAACGCATTAGGAAATCCACCACAAACATCACAAGGGTCTATCATGAAGATCAAATTAAATCTCTTTCTCATTTATCAAATCATAATCAATTTGTGGATTCCTAACTTGACTCAAATCAAATCAATCTTTCTCAATATCAAAATGTATCAATTCATTAAATCATGGCAACATCACTAACTTTGAGGAAATATCAAGACTCATTATAACAACTCAATCTCATGAATCAATATACTCAATAATTCAATTTGTCATAAGGAAGATTAAAGCTTGACACATATATTGAAAGCACTTGAAATATCAACTCATGGTAGAAATATGAAATTCACAATATTAAATATCAAGTCATAACTTGGGAATAGTAAAATAATCATGTATAATAAAACTAGAACAATTTGTATTCTCATAGTCTCATGATGAAGTAATTTGGGTATAAACCCACTTGAAAAATCATATAAATCCAAAATAGAAATTAAAACTTTGGGCACAAGAATGAAATGATTGCTCTTGTTCAAAACCCCACATACCTTAATCTTTGAAATTTGATGAATTCTCATGCTTGAGGTTCTATCCACACTTGTAATAAATAATTCTCGAAGTCCACACTATGAGGAAATTTGTTCTTGAAGAAATCTTGAAGATTTATGGATGATTTTTGGAAGATTAATGTTCTTGAATGGAACCCTAGATATATTTTCTTAAGAGAATTGGAAGAGAATATGAATAAATTAGAGTTTGGATGGAGATTCTCATATATATAGGGGACTTCAAAAGATGGGAAAATACCTAAATACCCTTGAAAAATGCCATTTAATTGCTGAAAAAAATAGC
>NW_025867118.1:0-4520 GCF_002878395.1 Capsicum annuum
CCGTGGATGAACACTACGCATACCTTAGAAGGAAGATTCTTGATGATTGACGGAGGAATTTCCTTGAAATCGGATCTTCAAGCTTAATTATGCAAACCTAGTTGTTTTTCTCTTTTAGTTCTCTTGGATAATGAGCTTTGATATGAAAATAGGGTTGTAATATGTTTAGAAGCTATATATTTCATAGGGTTATGTTTAGGGACGTGTAAGGAGTGTTTAAAGACTTAATTACCTTTAAAATAACTCAAAACGGAGTGTTTTTGACACCTGGAATTGACTTAGGCGGCGCCCAAGTGATCGCCTATGATTGGGTTGGGCGGCGCCTAACTAATCGCCTATGCTTGGTTTGGGTGGTACCTAACCAATCGCCTATGCTTACTGTCTCTAACAAAAATGGGCATAACTTTTCACTCGGGTATTGGATTAAGGCGAAATTGAATCGTTGGAAAGCTAATTCAATTCTTTATAATTTGGTGGGTCCAAATCAGCCAAAATACCATATTAACATCGAGTTATACTCGTTCAAAGATGACCCTTACAAAATCGAACACTAAAACTTGATGGATTCAAAAACTCTTAGCTTGTATTACCTTAAGTGACTCATATAAACATGCTTAATGCATCATAAGATATCCTATCACTAGGATCTTCATTGTAAGTCATGTACTCAAGTATGAATCACAAGATAGGAGATTTCATACATAGGAATACTTATTCACTTCCTAGCTTAGAAACATGCGGGGTATTACAAAGAACCTTCTTTCTTTTGCATGAATAGAATACGTGCGCCCCAAGGTGACACACTGGGCCTTATAAAACCTTTGTCTAAAAGATCTTTGAGTTGCTCTTTCAACTCCTTAAGCTTTACAGGTGCCATACGGTAGGGAGGAATAGAAATAGGCTGAGTATCGGAAAGAAGGTCAATCCCAAATTCTATCTCTCTATCGGGAGGTACCTTGGAAAATCTTCCGAAAAAACATCAGGGAACTCATTAACAATGTTGGCTGACTGAATGGTTAGAGCCTCGAACCTAATGTCCTTAACTCGAACTAGATGATAAATGCAACCTTTGCATATTAGCTTTCTGTTTTTAAGATAGGATATAAAATGGCTCTTGGGAGATACTGAACTCCCGTAACACTCAAAGACTGGCTCATCCGAATATTGAAACTTAACCACAAGGGTACGATAGTCTATAAACATATAGCAGAAATGAAGCCAATCCATACCTAGAATAAGGTCAAAATCCACCATGTTCAACTCTATCAAATCAGCAAGTATGACTCTATGAAGAACAATAACGAGACACTTTTTATACACTTATTTAGCAACAACTAACTCCCCCACTGGAGTAGAAACTAGAAAAGGCTCAGGAATCTTTTCAGGACTTATTTCAGAACTCACAGCTACAAGTAGGGTCATATAAGAGAAACTTGACCCGGGGTCCAACAACACATAAACATCAAAGTGAAAGACGCAGAGCATACCAGTAACAACATCGGGAGAATCCTCCTGCTTCTGACAGAATGGTAAGGCATAGAACCTGTTCTGGCGCTGACCGCCAGCAGTACTGGAAGAAGCGCCCTGAGAAGAAGTTGGACGGGCTAAAGGAGCTGGGGCACTATTAGCCTGAGTCTGAAGTCGCACATCTTTGTTCCCCTGCCTGGCATGCGAATACTCTCTAAGTTTGTGGCCCAACTTTCCACAACCAAAATAACCCCTCTGTTCAGCCAAACTCTTGCGGGGATGGGTCCTACGATACTTAGCACATGGAGGATAATTAGTCCTGTTACACTGTTCTGGGACTTAGACATAGAAGGCTTGTTTCCTTGCTCTTGCCTATTTCTGGGCGCGGGAGCACTAGCTGACGAAGGTGCTGGCATGGAAGAACGACTCTGAAACTATGGACGGTTCCCTCCATGGGACCTAGCCTGACCATACTCATGCTGCTCGGATCTAGCCTTCTTTTTTCCCCTCAGTCTATCTCTTTCCCTTACCTTGTCTGCCTCTATTTGTTGGGCATAAATCATCAGCCTAGCAAGATACATGTCCTTGTTGAGCATAGCAGTCCTACATACTTTCAACACCAATCCAGATACTCCAGTCACGAACTTACTCATACTAGCTCGGGTGTCAGAAATTAAATCAGGAGCATATTTGGCTAAATGGTTGAACTTTAAGCAATACTCCTTAACAGTCATGGAGCATTGCCTTAAGTTCATGAATTCCTCTATCTTTGCTTCCCTCATCTCTAACGGGAAAAACGTGTCCAAGAATACATCTTGGAACACCTGCCAAGTAACGGAAGCATCATCTTTCCCTCTATTCTTCTTTCATGCAACAACCCAGTCATAAGCAATGTCCTTCAACCTGTAAGATGCCAGTTCAAGACTTTCTTCCTCCGAGACATACATCACTTGGGTGATCTTCCTTACCTCCTCGAGATACAACTGTGGGTCCTTACCTGCCTTTGACCCATAGAACTCTGGAGGGTTCATCCTCATGAAATCAGGATCCTAACAACCGCTAAATCACCTTCTTGTTAAGGTAGAACTGTGGCCTGGTTATTCGCCTGAACATTTGCGGTAACTGCTTGGGCTAACGCCTGAAAGATCGCCCGAAATACAGTATAAGACACAGTCTCATTCAAGGGATCAATAGGCTGGGGTTGCTCGTTATTATTTCTGCGGGCATTCGCTCTTCAAGGAGAAATTTTCTGAAATAACATAGCACGAATCAATAGCTGGGAGAGACAACTGTAGGCACGATAGAATCTTAAAGAAAGAAATAACTTTTTCCTAAAACGTCTTGTAGCCTCTTGCTCATAGATATGGCGCGCTACACACCGATGATCAAGACTCAACTTAACGTGGCTTGTCAAACTCCCAAGGACTCCTTAAACCTTAGGCTCTGATACCAAGTTTGTAACACCAGAAAATCCGATGCCGGAGCGTCACATGGTGCTTAAGGCTACAAGTAGCCCTAAGCTAACCCTTTGAGCCTGCTACTTAGTATAAAGCTTACTTAAAGATAATGAGAGCAAAATAAAGAATCATGTCATATCATGTCTAACTGAAATCCGAATGAGTACTGTAAAAGTAACAAAATACTACAAATCTAAATATACTGACCATCTAGTCTGACAAAGCCTCTACTACTCAACAAACTAGAGAGCCATTGGAATAGATCCCCAACTGACTCGAACTGAACTGAAAGCAGTAGAACAATTACTAAAAATACTGAAGTGTCTGGAGATAGGTCCTCGAACCATGAGAACTCACCACAGTGGAGATGTAGATAAAGGTACTCGGGATCAGTGACGCTGCTGGGACTGAGCACCTGAACCTACATTATGAGACAATGTAGTACACAGATGTATATGTGGATCAACACTTGGGAATGTACTGAGTATATGAGGGTGTATGGAACTAAATATCAATACAATAAATCTTTACGGAAAACATACATAGTCTTGTAGATGACTCGCATAGCTTGAATAAAACTCTCATAAATCATGAATAATGAAACATGTAGTAAAATTCATGTAAGCCATTACACTTTATTCTAAATCTGTATTTTTTCTTTGATCTTAAGCTTGTAAACTAGTTGAACTCTTAAAACAACAAATTTTAGAACATGCACTTTAGTCTTTTGAAAACAAGGAACTTCTTTGAAACTCAAGGATTTAAAACCTTAATAACTTTAAGATTTGAGACTCTAGGAAAATTTAGAGTTTTTTCTAACCGACATAAACCATGTGAGCTACATGGAGTCCAACTTCTTGCCCACGTTGGGGAGAGCTGTTTTATCCTTGCCATCAGAGTAGAACCTTTCACTTTTATTGATCACTAGCTTAACCCACTTTGGGGTAAATCAAATCCTACGGTGGCTCGTAGTTCTGGGGCATGAGACCTTGGAATCAAGCCCAATTCGGTGCTAAATACTACTTCCTTACTTAAGCTCAGAACTTTTAAGAAAAATCCACCTTAAACAACTTAGAAATATGCAATGGAAGCCAACTATGCTTCCCTTTAGCTTAAATCAAATGGTGTGGATTTTCTTTCTTAGCTTAGGATTAAAATCAACTCTTTTCTTGAAACTCTGGTAGACTATCACCAATAGACTTTAAAACTTTAATAGCATGGAAATATCAATACACTTCTTGAAACACTTTAGAAAGTATCAATAATTCATGCTTGGACTTAAGGCATGTATACTCTTAAAGGATCACAATTTCACAATAAAGCTTAATTCATGACACCAATCTTGGAAACCTTTGAAAATATCACATCAATGTACGAATGTACAATTTATAGAATGAACTATCAATTTAAATCATAAATAAGCGAAATAATCATGCAATTCAAAGCTTGAACAACTTATCAATTCATATTCTCCAAAATAATATAATTTGGGTATAGACCCACTTGCAAAAACATGAAATTCATTTATAAAAATTGAATCTTTGGGCACAAGAACGAAAGAAGTGTTCTTGTTCAAACCCCACATACCTTGAATAT
>NW_025867119.1:0-2062 GCF_002878395.1 Capsicum annuum
TAACCGACATAAACCATGTGAGCTACATGGAGTCCAACGTACAACCCACGTTGGGGAGAGCCCTCCTATCCTTGCCATCGGAGTAGGACTATCGATATCAAATCCACACAAATTAGTGATCACTATATAAATCAGCCTCAAGCTCACTCCTACGGGGGCACATAGTTCTAGGGATGTAAGGTCGCTTTATACCTCCCACTCGGTGCTAAAGATTTCTCCCGGACTTAGCTCAGATCATTTCAAAGACAATCCATAACAAAATAATTTCAGTTATATATAAATATACATCGGGAGCCATCATGCTTCCCATCTATCAAAATCAACCATGCTGTGGATTTCTTTCACACTCAAGTTCAAAATAACTCCTTTAAGACCAAAAGGTCAAATCATTCAAAATATCTCAAATATTCAACATCAACATAAAAAAACACAATTTTCAATGGGGATTCATGACCCAAATATCAAAATCATGATAAATATCGTTCAATATTCATGCTTTATATCTCCACACATGTAAATTCATCTTTCAAAATCATAAACATCAAGATTTTATAATAATCATCATAAGATATGGGTTCATGCTTCAAATTCGTAAAAATCAAATAAAAATCATGCCTTTGTAAAGAAAATTATTTCTGGGCACAAGAACTAAAAAGAGTTCTTGTTGAAAGACTCCACATACCTTGAATGATGAAATTTAGATCGATACTCATTTTTGAGATGTTAATCATGCCTTTGAATGATAGTTCTTGGAGTTCTTGAACTAGGAACTTGGAATCTTGAATAAATTTGCAGAATTAATAGTGAACTTTGGAGGTTCTTGAAGTTGGATGTAGGAGCTTAGGGTTTTCTTTTTGAGGGAGTTTGATGAAATATAACATATAATGCTTATAATAGGCTTTAATATAGGGTTTGGATGAATTTTGTGTGAGGGGGAATGACCAAAACGTCCCTAAAAATAAAAAAATTCTCGAATCTGTCCTTTGGTGGACTGTTCTGATAGTCTGAAGTAGATCAACCATAACGTTTTACTCCGATATTCAAATTGGATGAAATCAATTTCATTAGAAATAGGACTATCATATCTTTCCGTTGATATATAGTATCTCACCCAGATCATTGTGTACAAGGAGTTATGATTGTTTGAAGTTGACCCAAAAATTCACTTTTGATAGGCTGAAGTAGATCAACCATAACTTTTTGCTCCGATAGAAAAATTGGACGAAACCAATTTCATTGGAAAGAGGACTCACAGAGCTTTCTGTTGATATATATTAGATCACCCAGATCCTTATGTACAAGGAGTTATGATCATTTAAAGTTGGACCAAAAATACGCCAGGCCTCAGTACTTTTTCCTGCATGTTTTACTATTCACTACTATTCACAGTTCGATCGGAATGTTCATAACTCGTCGCTCGGGTGTCCATTTTGGATGATCCACATATCTTTGGAAATGTTATTCGATACTCTACGCAATGGTGGGTCATAATCTAAGACATTTTGCACGAAAAATTTATAATTCATTCTAGAAGATAGAACCCAACACGTTTACGCACAAAATTTCAACAAAAAATTTCTCGGGATATTACATCTTCCCCCCTTTGGAAACATTCATCCTCAAATGACACTAGACATGACAACATTAGATAAGGAATAGAGCATACAGTTGAAACTATTCGTTAGACTCAACACCACATCGTTTCTCACTCCGAATGCAACATAGAATGCATAAATTCAAGAAACTACAACTAAACACGTAATAAATGACAGCTGAACTGCTGCAACTTTTATGAAAAGTGCATGATTTAGGAAAGAATGGTACTTCGGCTTGATCGGAGTTCGCGAAAAATAGGTGCGGGTACTTGGATCTCATATCCGCCTCAGCTTCCCAAGTTGCACCCTCAATAGATTGGTTTCGCCATAACACCTTGACCAAGGGAACTTCTTTGTTCCTTAGTCTTCGGACACTAAAATCAAGAATCTCAACAGGAATCTCATCAAAAGAAAGATTTTCTTGAATGTCAGCACTCACAGAGGAATCCACTACCACAGCATCGCTA
>NW_025867120.1:0-1856 GCF_002878395.1 Capsicum annuum
GGAGATACGAGTCTGGGCCAGTTTCTTACTGCCTCGATTTTCTGAGGGCCAAGGAATGCTACTAATCTTAGCCAAAATTCACACTTGTTGAACTTAGCGAATAACTGGTGATCCCTGAGAGTCTGAAGAACAATCCTGAGATGGTCTACATGATCACGCTCTGTGCGAGAATAGACCAGAATATCATCTATGAAAACTATGACAAACATGTCCAAGTACTGCTTGAACACATGGTTCATCAAATCCATAAAAGCTACAGGGGCATTGGTAATACCAAATGACATGACTAAAAATTTGAAGTGACCATACCGAGTACGGAAAGCTGTCTTCGAAATGTCACATTCTCTAACTCTGAGCTAATGATAGCCTGATCTGAGGTCTATCTTGGAGAAGTAACTGGCACCTTAAAGTTGGTCAAATAGATCATCAATCCTAGGAAGAGGATATCTATTCTTGACCGTGACCTTGTTGAGTTGACGGTAATCAATACACATCCTGAGAGAATCGTCTTTCTTGCGCACGAATAATACTGGCGCACCCCATGGGGAAATGCTGGGTCTGATAAATCCCTTATCTAAGAGATTCTTCAACTGATCTTTCAGTTTCTTGAGTTATGCTGGTGCCATTCTGTATGGCGGAATAGAAATAAGTTGAGTATCCAAAAGAAGGTCTATGCCGAAGTCTATTTTCCTTTCGGGAGAAATGCTTGGAAGATCTTTGGGAAAGACATCTGAGTATTCATTAACAACAAGGATTGTTTCGAGGCTGGGATATTCAGAACTAGAATCTTTAACATTCACGAGATGATACACCCCCCTTAGAAATCATTTTCCTTGACTGAAGGTAGGAAACAAGTTGACCCCTGAATGCTGAAATGCTACCCTTCCACTCTAGGATGGGCTCATTTGGGAACTTAAACTGAACTATCCTATTTCTACAGTCGACTGTCGCATAGCAGGAATGAAGCCAATCCATGTCGAGAATGACATCAAAATCAGTCATCTCTAACTCCACTAAATCTGCTGATGTGGATTTCTGAGATATCATAACCGGGCAGTTCCTGTATACCCATCGAGCTATGATGGTTTTACCCACTGGGGTAGAGACTGAGAAGGGCTCTGCTAGGACTTCGGGACTGATTCTAAAATCGCCTGCTATGTATGGAGTAACAAAAGACAAAGATGCACCTAGGTCTAGCAAAGCATAAACATGAACATGGAAAATTTGTAACATACCAGTAACGACATCAGGAGAATTTTCCTGATCATGCCGGGACTAAAGAGCATAGAGTCTATTTGAGAGTTGTCCACTGGTAGCACTGAAAATGGCACCCTGCTGGTTCGGGTGACTGGACTGAGTTTTAGAATAATTTTGCTGACCCTGAAGACTTGACTGCAGACACTCTCTAATCCTGTGGCCTGGCTTGCCACAACCAAAGCAGACATCACTATCGGCTCTGCAAATGCCCTTGTAGTTCTTACCACAAGTCTGACAAAGGGGATTCGTTCGGGCACTGCTAATACTGCCCTGAGATTTAGAGCCTAGCGCTTTATTTCTATTGCCGTCTCTGAACTTCGGCACTAAAGCGCTGGTAGAGGAAGGAGCTGGAATGGCTGACTTGGAGGGAAATTATGAACGGTTTTCTCCATCTGACTTGGGGTGAGGAAAGTTGGAATTACCTGACCTTGCTCTCTTGTTCTTCCTCTCCTTAGTCTTAAACTTCTGCTCTTCTACTTGCTGGGCATGGGTCATGAGTCTGGCTAAAGTCATAACACCGATCAGCATCGCAAACCTACACTCATTTACCACGCTATCGTTGACCCCTGACATAAACTTGCTCATCTTAGCTTTATTGT
>NW_025867121.1:0-1406 GCF_002878395.1 Capsicum annuum
TTCAGACCGTATTTCAAATTAGTGCAACAAATATTGAAATACGGTCTGAATAAAACCCTAATTTCTGGTATTTTTTCTCTTCTCTTCTCTTTTTGAAGTGAATTATGATATTTTGTTGTTTGTTGCATTTTTTTGAAGTTTGATTTTTATTGTTTGTGTTTATAAAAACAAAAGGACAATTTGGTTTGATTTGTTCTGTTCTTGTTCTTGGTAAAAATAGTGAAATTGTTGTTTTTTGTTTAACAAAATTGTGCTACTGTTTTCTCTGACAGATTACCCATCTGGTGAAATATATTAACCATCTGATGCAATAGATTCATCATATGATGCAATAGATCAACCATCTGATGCACCAGAGGAACCATCAGATTACAATTCTAATGTAACAGATTAATAATCTAATGCAACAGCTTTACCATATGTTGCAACAGATTAAGTTTTGGATAAAAAATCTGATGTAACTAATTAACCATCTGGTGCAATGGAAGAACCATCCGATTAATGATCTGATGCAACAGATGAACCTCCTGTTGGATAAAATCCTACCAACTCTTCCTACAGGAAAAGTCCAAGACTTGATTTTTCCAACTGATCATTCATCTGTCGCGATAGACGACCCTATGTTGGAAGAAATCTAAACAATATTGACCGTTTATAACTGTTCCAACAGATCACTCATGTGTTGCAACAGATGTGTGACCTGTTGCACAGAACATTTATCTTTCTCAATAGATGAGTGATATATTTTATATTATCGCAACAAATTACTCAACTGTTGCTATGGATTATTTAACTGTTCCAATACATCACTCATATATTGTAACAGATGATATCACAACAGTTGTGTGTTCTATTGAATAGACTATTCATCTGTCTTAAAAAATGAGTGGTATGTTTTGTATTATTGTAACAGATTACTCATCCATTGCAATAGTTTGGTTATATGTTGTAATAGATATACTACCTAGTGCAATAGATCGGTGATCTGTTGCAACTATTATTTTATTATTTTGCTTGTTTGATTTACTATTATCCTTTTTTAATGATGCATTAATCAACAATAATATATTATTTTATGTTCCTGTTAATTTTAGATAATATGGTTCCCAAAAGAACAGAAATCGAATCAAGTCCAAGTAAAGAAACAAATGAAGCATTTAGGCTACATCCACCACTCTATGAGCTTGCTTTACAAGCGTTATCTCAATCGGGAGCAGAATATGATGAACACGGGGAGGAGAAATATTTCAAACGAGATGATGCAGATGCTAATAGCCCTTCCACCGGAGAGCTGTTCAATGCCTTCAGCATTGATCGTTATTTTGTGAGAATGCAGGGCGATGGTGCCGTAAATTTAACGGGTGATTTTGTGGTTAATTCAGCCATGGAAAAATCTTTCGACCCCT
>NW_025867122.1:0-2053 GCF_002878395.1 Capsicum annuum
ATGGTTCTTTGAGTTCTTGAACTAGGAACTTGGAATCTTGAATAAATTTGCAGAATTAATGGTGAATTTTGGAGGTTCTTAAAGTTGGATGTAGGAGCTTAGGGTTTTCTTTTTGAGGGAATTTGATGAAATATAACATATAATGCTTCTAATAAGCTTTAATATAGGGTTTGGACAGATTTTGGGTGAGGGGAAATGACCAAAACGCCCCTGAAAAATCAAATAATTCTCGAATCTGTCCTTTGATGGACTATTTTGATAGTTTGAAGTAGATAAACCATAACGTTTTACTTCGATATCCAAATTGGATGAAACCAATTTCATTAGAAAGAGGACTCTCATATCTTTCCGTTGATATATAGTATCTCACCCATATCATTGTGTACAAGGAGTTATGATTTTTTGAAGTTGACTCAAAAATTCGCTTTTGATAGGCTGAAGTATATCGACCATAACTTTTTGCTCCGATAGACAAATTGGATGAAACTAATTTCATTGGAAAGAGGACTCGCAGAGATTTCCATTGATATATAGTAGATCAGCTAGATCATTATGTACAAGGAGTTATGATCGTTTAAAGTTGGAGCAAAAATAAGCTAGGCCTCAGTACTTTTTCCTGCACGTTTTACTATTCACTACTATTCACGATTAGATCGGAATGTTCATAACTCGTCGCTCGGGTGTCCGTTTTGGATGATCCACATATCGTTGGAAAGAATTCGGTACTCTATGCAATGGTGGGTCATAATCTAAGACATTCCACATTAAAAATTTATAATTTATTCTAGAAGATAGAACCCAACACGTTTACGCACAAAATTTCAACAAAAAATTTCCCGGGGTATTACATCATCCCCCCCTTGAAAACATTCATCCTCGAATGACGCTAGACATGAAAATATTAGATAGGGAATAGAGCATACAGCTAAAACCATTCGTTAGACTCATCACCACATCGTTTGTCACTCCGAATGCAACATAGAATGCATAAATTCAAGAAACTACAGCTGAACACATAATAAATGACAGCTGAACTGCTACAACTTTTATCAAAAGTGCATGATTTAGGAAAGAATGGTACCTTCGGCTTAATCGGAGTTTGTGGAAAATAGGTGCAGGTACTTGGATCACATATCCGCCTCAGCTTCCCAAGTTGCACCCTCAACAGATTGGTCTCGCCACAACACCTTGACCAAGGGAACTTCTTTGTTCCTTAGTCTTCAGACACTGAAATCATGATCTCAATAGTAATCTTATCAAAAGAAAGATTTTCTTGAATGACAGTACTCACAGAGGAATCAACTACCACAGCATCGCTAATATGCTTTCTAAGCATGGAGACATGGAATATTGGATGAACAGAGGACAACTCGGAAGGCAGCTCGACCTCATAAGCTACCTTACCAACACGGCTAAGAATTTTGTATGGACCAACATAATGGGGACTAAGCTTCCCCTTCTTTCCAAATCTCTTCACCCCCCTCATAGGTGAAATTTTCAGATACACTAGGTCACCAACTTCAAACTCAAGGTCTCTCCTTCTAACATTCACATATGACTTTTGACGACTCTAAGCAGCTTTCAACCTTTTCCTAATCAACTTAAATTTTTCCATAGCCTCAAATACTGAATCAGGACCACTCACAGCCGCTTCACCCACCTCAAACCAACCTATGGGTGATCTACACTTTCTCTCATATAAGGCTTCAAACGGAGCCATTCTAATACTAGAGTGGAAACTGTTATTGTAAGCAAACTCTATAAACGGTAAGTGATCATCCCAACTTCCCTTAAAGTCAAGTGCACAAGCTCTCAACATATCCTCTAAGGTCTAGATAGTCCGCTCAGCCTGACCATCGGTCTGCAGAAGAAAAGCAGAACTCAAAAGCACTTGGGTACCAAGACCCTTCTGAAAAACTTTCCAAAATTGTGAAGTGAACTGAGTACCCCTATCCTAAATGATAGACAATGGAACTCCATGCAGTCTGACTAGCTCTCGGATATACAATCTAGTGTAATCCTCAGCAGTATATGAAGTATGAATAGGCAAGAA
>NW_025867123.1:0-2363 GCF_002878395.1 Capsicum annuum
AATCTTAGAAAAGCACTTGGCGTCCTGTAACTGATCAAATAAATCATCAATTCTTGAGAGAGGATATTTATTCTTAATAGTCACCTTATTCAATTGCCGATAATCAATACACATCCTCAGCGAGCCATCCTTTTTGCGCACAAATAACACTGGTTCTCCCCAGGGGGACATACTAGGCCTTATGAATCCCTTCTCTAGCAAATCTTTCAATTGCTCTTTCAATTCTCGTAATTCTACTGGGGCCATTCTATACGAAGGAATGGAGATTGGTTGGGTGCCTGGTATTACATCAATACCATACTCTACTTTTCGTTCAGGAGGCAAACTTGGAAGATCTTCAGGAAATACATCAGAAAATTTATTCACCACCGGAACAGCGTGAATAGTTGGTGGCTCCGCTTCTGTATCCCTTACTCTAACTAAATGATATATGTATCCCTTGGAAATCATTCTTCTTGCCTTAAAATAAGAAATAAATCTACTTCTTGGCGCACTAATTTTACCTTTCCATTCAAGGACTGATTCATTTAGAAAATGAAAATATACCTTTTTCGTGCAGCAATCAATTGTGGCATAACAAGATGCCAACCAGTCTATACCCATTATAACATCAAAATCTACCATTTCTAACTCCACAAGATCAACTATCGTATCACGACAGTTTTGATAAATTCTTCTAGCTATAATAGATTTCCCAACCGGTGTGGACACTTCAAATGGATTAACTAATAGTTCGGGTATTCTTTCGAACTTTCTAGCAACCAATGAAGTAACATAAGATAATGTAGAACCGGGATCAATTAAGGCATATAAATCGAATGAAAAGACAGACAACGTACCCATAACCACATCAAGGGAAGCCTCTAAATTCTGTCGATCCGCTAGAGCATACGTACGATTTTGAGCCCCGCTAAAACTCGTGGCTCCTCTATCACCTCTAACACAACCTATTGGTTGTGCACCCCTTCCTAAATAAGGCATTGATAATGATGATACAACAAATGACCCCGTAGGTCGTGCCATACCCCTATGTCCCTTTGTGGGCATTCCCTCATCATATGCCCCGACATACCGCACCAAAAGCAAACATTGTTCCCCAGCCGACATGCTCCCAAATGATACCTTCCACATTTATTGCATGGCTCTCGAGGAGGTCTCGATTGGCTCATATTCCCTTGCCCTTGGCACCCCACTGTCCGCGAACTCTGACTCTCACTTCTGTGCCTAAATAGATTTCCTCTGGACCCTTGGAACTGTGGTGGGGCACTAGCTGCAGAATAAGAAGATAATGGCCTAGGTGGTCTAGCAGAAAACTGTGGTCTGAACCCTCCTTGGGATGCCATAAACTGCCCTGTAGATCTGGACCTCTTGGAATTTTCCTCTTTCTAATTCTTGTGTTCTTCTCCTCTGCCTTCGATCTTTCATTTTCTGTGCAAAAGCTTGGATCCTTGCTATGTCCATATCTTTATTCAAAGTGACAATAGTACAATCTCTAACCAGATATGTATCCAGCCTATCCACATATTGATGAACTCTATCATCCATAGTAGCTACAACATTAGGAGCATATTCCCCTGACGAATTAAATTAGAAACTGTACTCCCTCACACTCATATTCCCCTGACGAAGATCTAAAAACTGATCTGCACGTGCTTGACGAATCTCGAATGGATGATAAAGATCAAGAAATGCCTCTTTGAACTCTTTCTAAGTAGCTGGGGGTGCATCAATACCCCTAGATCGTTTCCAGTCCTCGTACCAATATATAGCCTCCCCTTTAAACCTATACGCCGCTAACTCCACTGTCTGTCTACCCGTTACATGCATAACATCTAAGGCCCTTTGAATTTGATCAATAAAGTCCTGTGGGTCCTTGTTAAGATCTGATCCAGTAAAATTAGGAGGATCCATCTTAAGAAAATCCTGTGTTCAAAGGCTAGCCGCCCTATCTCTACTACTAGGACCCGTGGTAGGAATGGCTTGCCCTTGAGCTTGCCCAGCAACTATACAAGTCAAAAGTCGCACTGTATTTCTAAGATCTTGATCAACAACATTAATAGGTGGCTCTAGGGATATAGTTCTCCTCTCCCTTATTTCTACCGGAGTGGAAGAAGTTTCTGATGCATGCTCAGCTGGAGCCTCACTTTGATTAGCTGGTATAGTGGGTGACTTACTACTCCCCTCTCCGGCAGCCACATCTACTTGTTTATCGGTATTCTTGCTTCTGGTAATCGGCATCATTACTATAATAAGAGAAAAAAATAGATTCAGTGGTCAACTATGACTTCATATACAATATAGGCTCTATCGCACGATCTAAGACATAAAGAAAAGAAACAATTCCTAAATGTCCATAGCCTCCT
>NW_025867124.1:0-4311 GCF_002878395.1 Capsicum annuum
CGAGAATTCAACATAAACGAAGAGAGTATGATGTAAACAAATCAATGTATAATGAATCTAAACCCAAAGTAATAGATTGTATGCTACAAGGCTTCCATAACCCTAACTAATAAACTTAGCTACTCATGAATAAAACGAAAATCATCATAAATATATTCATCATACCAAAAACTAGAAGATGATCTTGGTGTGCGAATAGTGAAAACAAGAGAAAAAATGTTTTTCTCTCACTCCCAGGCTAAGCCGCCCTTCTCTGCTCTCTCCAAAAAATACTGAATAACGAATAATGAATAAAAATTCAGCATTAAGCCTTTTAATAATCTTCTCTCTCATAATTGCCTTCTAAGTCCCTGAACTAATTATAAAGACAAACTAGTCTTGGACATAGTTTCTAGGCACCATATTTGGTCCAGATTGCTACTCTCTCTTGTGTCATATGCCATCCACATTCCATAGTCTCATAATGTCTTCATCTACCTCATTCATACCTGAAATCATGCTAATCACATCAGTTAGCTCAATTACATAGAAGTAGAGTAAAAACATAAGAAACTAGGCACTTTATTCTCTAAACATAGCTAAAATATGGATAAATTATGGTGCTTAGGCGTATAAATACACACAAGATCAGTGAGCGCTAGTATGTAACTCAAGATTTGGATAAAATAATGTCATTTCAAAATCAAGTCCAAACTCAATGTACATGTTCACATACATGCATATATACCTATATATAAAATGTTGGGATAGCGAACAAGGTTTAGCATGAGATTTAAAATCATTAACTGAGACAATGCAGCTCTAACCATCCTAACAACACCCATGGGCAATATTGGTCTGGCTCCCCCACAGGAAGGGCCCCAGTGTGTATTATCCTCACAAACCAGATTAGTCCAACGAAGGCCAGGGAATCCACGACCCTACCCTAATCTAAGGTATATATGTATATATTAAGTGTGGACTATTCACACTTTCATGAATACCCCTACAATGGCAATGTGGTTTCCAGTATCAGTCCTATTGGGACCCCACCTTTCACGGTGAGCTACACAACCCCCATTAAGCCCAATCAAAATATTTGCACATAACCCATACTTTAACCGATAATCATTTATTATTGCATTCACTGTTGGGATAATCATACCAATATTCATGCATACTTATAGAATCATGCCATTCTAATTATCCACCAACTTGGGGGAATCCACACACCAATATCTAATTTTAAACTAGTTCTTCGCCACTAAGATCTTGCGAAGCCATTTATATTTCATTAACATTTTATGCCATAAAATAATTTCAAAATGGTTAATTTATACATAGAGCCATGTCTTAAGAAGAATTTCATACAGGTTAGTTTAGGTTATTACCAACTCCAACACTGAAATCCGTAAGTTTTGAGGAATCCATGACCCCTATTCCATTATTCATAAATTTGGGGGAATACATGACCCCCATTCCATTATCCATAACTATGCACCCAACGGGTTCTAAAATCAATTAATAAAGTATAATCAAATGCATGTGAGCCATGGAATTACCATTTATACAATAACCATCCCAAAACCCTCAACCCACATTCTAAAATCAAACATTTAAAACTACATAAATATCAAACAATTACATGCCATGATAAAATAAAAGTTTAGGAAAGAGACACATGCCTGTAAATACCAAGAATTTTGAGAAGAAACCACACTTTTAGCCCTAGTTGGCAAATCCCTAGAAACCCCACCTTGGTTTTAATTGGGGAATTTGAGATAGAAGAGTTGTTTGGGATTATGTTAACTGGGAAGAAATAGGATAAGGGAAGGTTTTAAGTAGTGGTTTTGATTGAAAGGAAAAGAACGAATTACCCTTAATGATAAAAGTGCAGGAAAATAACTCCTAGTCTATACGTGTCACATGATGACTCGTGGTCACTCGTCTTGCATCGTCACCACAATTCGTAGCCTGGGTAATGGCTTGGGGTATACACACTGGTGACACCATGAGTCTTACCTTATGACTTGTACTCATACACACTGGTGACACTATGATTCTGGGTAGACTCTTGGGCACCCTTCACTAGTTTGGTCACGAGTCACCCCCACAGCTTATGACTATTTCTTATGACTCATAAGTTCCCAATCGTGATCAAGGTAGAATCATTAGAAAAACTTACTGGTGGGGCTATGAGTGGTACCCTATGACTCAAAACATGTGGATACGAATCGTCACTTAAGATGTAGGTTGAGCAGTGAGCTCAGTCACAGGGAAAATATCAGATTCCAAAACCGGAGGAATTTTATCACCTCAACATCAAGAGATGATTTAACCAGTTTTTGTTCAATGGATCCTCCATCCTTAGAGTCCAAAAGACGAACTCTCAAGTTAGCCGACCTATGAATGTCTTTCACTAATTCTTTTTTTCTTCATCAACATGGGATAAGCTCTCCATAAAGAACATGCTAAGAGCATCAGCAACCATATAAGCTTTACCTGGATGGAAGTAAAAACTCATGTCATAATCCTAAGAAATTCGAGTCACTGCCTCTTCTTGAGATTCAACTCCTTTTGAGTAAACACATACTTTAAGATCTTATGGTCTGAATAAATATCCACATCACCCTATACAAAAAGTGCCAAATCATCGAAAAAAAGAATACAACCTCCAACTCAAAGTCGTATGTTGGATAATTCCTTTTTTGAACCTTAAGCTGTCTAGAATAGTAGGCCTAAACCTTACCATGCTACATCAAAACACAAGCCAGTCCCAAATGGGATGCATCAGAAAACAAAACAAAACCATCAGTACCCTCTGCCAGGGTAAAAAATGGTCCAGAATTCAACCTGTCCTTCAGCTTCTAAAAACTACCCTAACCAACATCGAACCATTGGAACTTAACCTTTGTATGAATCAACTTTATCAACAGAGCAACAATAGAAGAGAAACTCTCTATTAACCTCCTACAATACCCATCCAAGCACAAAAAGCTCCTAATATCGATTAGAGTAATGGGATTAGGATATTTCTGAACTGCCTTAATCTTCTGTGGATCCACCTTGATCCCTTCACTAGAAACGACATGCCCAAGGAAAGTCACAACACTAAACCAAAACTCATACTCAGAAAAATTTTCATATAAATTCAGATCCTTATGAGTTTGCAACATAATTTAGAGGTTATTGGAATAATCCTCCTCACTCTTAGAATACACAAAGATATCATCAATGAAGATAATAACAAAAAAATCTTGAAAATGCATGACAACCCAATTCATAAGATTCATGAATGTAAAAGAGCATTAGACAATCCAAATAGCATAATAAAACACTCATAGTGACAATACCGAGTTTTGAGAGCAGTCTTTGGAATATCAACCTCTCTAGTGTTCAAATTATTGTAGCCCAAACAAAGATCAATCTTTAAGAAACACCTCGAACCCTGAAACTTATCAAAAAGCTCATCAATCTTAGGGAGAAGGTACTTATTCTTCACTGTAAGAAGGAATTGAATAATCTTTAAATATTTGAAGAGACCCATCTTTGTTTTACGCAAATAGTATAGGAGCACCCCATATAGAAACACTAGGGCGAATAAAATCCTTATCAAGTAGATCTTTCGATTGCTCTTTTGGTTTATTAAATTTCACCAGAGCAATTCTATAAGAAGGAATGGAAATAGGATAAGTATATAGTAGAAGATTAATCCCAAAATCAATTTCCCTATTGGGGGAATTCCAAAAAAAATCATTAGGAAACACTTTGAGAAATTGATTAACCATATGGACAGATAGCAAGGAAAGACTCTTAGAGTTAGAATCTTTAACCTAAACTAGATGATACAGACATCCTTTAAATAACAAATTTCGAGCTCTATGATAAGAGAAAAACCTCTATTTGGGTACTTAGTATCCAGAGAAGCATAGCATGAATAAAGCCAAGTCATCCCTATGATACTATAAAAAAAACCATATCCAATTCTATAAAATCCACTGATGTCTCCATATGAAAGTGTACACCACAGAACCCCTATAGATTTTTCTAGCAACTATAACATCACCCAACAGAGTAGAAATAACTAATGGGTAAAAACTACTTTCAGGAGCAAAATCTAAATGCACAACCATATAAGGGGTCACATAATATAGGGTTGAACCCAGATCAAGCAAACAATAAACATTACAGGAAAATAGATGTAACATACCAGTAACAACATCAGGGGATTCCTTAGACTCCTGATGAGTAAAAAGTGCACAGAGATGATTCCGGCAAGTATTGATATAAAAAGTAGCGTCCCTTGGCACAAGAGTCAAAAAAGTGCCTACA
>NW_025867125.1:0-6286 GCF_002878395.1 Capsicum annuum
AATATTCATACCTTAGAATTCACCTCTTGATTATGAAATCCTTTTTGTATAAATAATAGGTGCCGTTCAAAGCTCTCGAGATGACAAACGCAGTTATCGGATTACTTTGGAATTTCTACGGTTGAATCAAAAGTAATTTAAAGGTCAAATTTGTCTAGGGTTTGTTATTCCTCAATGATTGATGATGAAATGAGTTTTTGAAATCATATACATGTATATATACACATATTCCCGTCCATAATATAATAGAAAATGACAAAAAATGCCTTTAAAATTTAAATAATGTCAAATCTGTCCTTTGGTGGACTGTTTTGATAAGCTAAAGTAGATCGACCATAACTCTTTGCTACAATATTGGATTTGGGTGAAATTGGTATTGTTGCAAGGATATTTCAAAGAGATTTTATTTCATATAAAGTAGGCCACCCAGTTCATCCTGTACAAGGAGTTATGGTCATTTGAAGTTGACCCTAAAAATCTGTTTTGATAGGCTGAAGCAAAACGAGTATAAATCCTTACTTAGACGTTGGATTAGGATGAAACCAATTGCATTGGAAAGAAGACTCAAAGATCTTTCCTTTCATAGGTCACAGGTCTTTCAGTTCATTATATTAAGGGAGTTATGTTTGTTTGAAGTTGACCTAAAAATTCGGCTGGCCTCAGTAGTTTGTGTGCAGGAAATTTTCCTATACATTTACTATTCCCAAATATCCCGGCCACCGTTTTATAGTTTCGAATGCTCTCGATTATATTCGAAACTTATCCATTTTTGGAAATATTTATATCATTGGAAAGATTATTCAATAACCTTCGCATGAAACCATCGATGGGCAAATTCCAATATAAATAAAATAAAAATATTAATTCCATATAAATAAGACCAACACACGTACTTGAATACACCAATACACGTACTTGAATACGGGGTGTTACAGTCATGCTCCAGAGATGACTAGCAACATGAGAGCCCAAATGAGGAAATTTGCATCCGGCCTTTTGGATGACTTAGTGCTTAAATGTTAGGGAGAAATGTTGAATCGAGACATGGATTTTGCCAGACTATCAGTCCACATGTAGCAAGTTGAGGAAAATAAAAAAAAAATCACTAAATCTAGAGAGAAAAAGAGACATACAAAGAGAGTTAAAATAGCAGACCAGAGCTACAGTTAGCAGTAGAGTGGGAATTGGGGTAACAAATGGCAGAAGAAGAAGAATTAGGGTAATGCACAGTCTGCAGCCAGTGCCCCGGTGACCAGACCCCCAGCCAAAAAATATACTTAGGATTTTCAGTATAGTCAGGGGCCGAGGATATAGGGTTCATAGTCTTATGGAAGTATAGCTTAGACCTCTCGGACATACCCGCACTCTGAGAAATATGGGAGGAATCATCTAGGAAGATGTCAGTTTGGTGCTATGGTGTGTTATTCGTGCGGCCAGCCAGGCCATATCTAGAGAGAATATCTGGCAGCAAAGGGTAATGTTGGTGGAGCTACAGGCTAAATTTTTTGCACCACCACCGCCTCATAAGGGTGCCACTTCAGCCGCTGGAAATGGCTGGTGCATTAAAAATATTTTTCCATGATGTTTATGTGTTACTTGATCCCGGGTCTACCCTGTCTTACGTGACCTCTTATGTGGCTGTTGTTTTTGGGTTTGAGCTCGACGAAATTACCAAACCTTTTTCTGTTTCTACTCTGGTAGGAGATTCTGTTGTGGCTAGGAGGGTGTATAAAAATTATGTGGTGACTGTTTGTAGGCAGGATACTGCGGCAGACCTCGTAGACTTAGACATGGTTGATTTGGATGCTATCTTACGGATGGATTGGCTTTATTCATGCTATGCCATGATAAATGATAGAACCCGAAAGGTTACTTTCTCTTTACCGAATGAACCAATAATAGAATGGGAGGGACATTCTTTATCACCTAGAGGGAAGTTCATCTCGTCTTAGAGCCCAGAAACTCATTTCTAAGGGTTGTTTGTATCATCTTATTTAGGTTAAAGATTTGAGTACCGAAAGCCCTTTTCTTCAGTCCGTCCCTGTGGTGAATGAGTTCCCAGAAGTTTTTCTAGATGATCTCCCAAGAATACCACCTGATAGGGAGATAGATTTTGGTAATGATTTGTTGCCAGATTCCTGTCCCATCTCTATTTTGCAATATAGAATGGCTCCTGCAGAGTTGAAAGAATTAAAAGAGCAGCTAGCAGATCTTCTAGATAAAGGTTTTATCTTTCCTAGTGTTTCTCCCTAGGGTGCACCTATACTCTTCGTGCGAAACAAAGATGGTTCCCTTCGTATGTGCATAGATTACCGCCAGTTGAATAAGGTCACAATTAAAAATAAATATCCTCTTCCTAGGATTGATGATCTTTTTGACCAGCTTCAGGGTGCTAAATGTTTTTCAAAGATAGACCTTTGTTCGGGATATCATTAGTTGAAGGTTAGGGAGTCAGATATTTCCAAAATAGCGTTCCGAACTAGATACGGTCATTATGAATTCTTAGTTATGTCCTTTGGTTTGACTAACGCCCCTGAGGCTTTCATGGACCTTATGAATAGGGTGTTCCATCAATTTCTAGATTTGTTTGTTATAGTTTTCATTGATGATATTTTGATTTATTCCAAGAGTGAGGAGAACCATGCCAATCACCTCCGAATCATCTTTCAGACTCTTAAAGATCATGAGTTGTATGCAAAATTTTCCAAGTGCGAATTCTGGCTTAATGCTAGTGCTTTCTTGGGGCATATCTTGTCTAGTGATGGGATTAAGGTTGATCCCCAGAAGATTAAGGCAGTGAGAAAATTGCCCAGACCCACGACTCCAACCAATATTTGGAGCTTCTTGGGTTTGGCAGGGTATTACAGAAGATTTATAGAGAGTTTTTCTTCCATAGCTGCACCACTTACTAAGTTGACTCAGAAAAAGGTGAAGTTTGTATGGTCTGACTCCTGTGAGAATAGTTTTGAGAAGTTAAAAGATAAGTTGAAAAATACTTCTATTTGACTCTTCCGGAAGGTACGAAAGGGTTCGTTGTGTACTGTGATGCGTCCCGTGTGGGACTTAAGTGTGTGCTTATGCAGCATGGTAAAGTGGTGGCTTATGCATCTAGGCAGTTAAAAGTGCATGAACGAAACTACCCCACCCATGAATTGGCGTTAGCGGCTATGGTGTTTGCACTAAAAATCTAGCGGCATTATCTCTAAGGGGTACATGTTGATATATTTACTGACCACAAGAGTTTGTAGTAAGTTTTCTCACAGAAAGAATTAAACCTTAGGCATCGGCGTTGGTTGGAACTTTTAAAGGATTATGACATGATCCTACACTACCATCCTGTCACGCCTCGAAATAGGGCCTGGCCGTGATGAACACCCCAAACCATGAAGGCCCGGGCATCCTACTCTATCTGGTAATCATGCACAATATTCACATAATAAAAGGAGATGCGTAAATATAATCTGATATGGAAACATGGTCATACTCTGGATTTAGTTTAACAATAAGGAATGAAATTCGAACTTAACTAAACAATATCTGGAACAGTCTACAAAATCTTTACTACATAAAAATCTGACAACTATCTGAAAGCTGGGACAAGGCCCCCAGTAGATCAAAACAACGGAATAACATAATCTGAAATAATAGTCCTTTTGGAACAAAGAAGGCTCACTACTGCACAAATCACTTCTTTCTGGGATACTCTACTAATTAGCCAAACCCTTAGACTGAGCTTCCAAATCTGGGAGGTAGGGATTCAATACAGAAGTACTGTTACGCAGAGAAAATCCAAAATAATAATTTATATTCAACATATGTGAGAGCAATTTAAAAATAGTTCATAAATATATCATATAGTAAGAAATCTCATGGGTATTTCTGAAAGACTCTAAAAGAAAATCATCTAAACTCTGAGACATTCTTTGTTTTACTTTTGTGCTAGGTGGTATACCCTACAACTCTGAAATTCTATGGACCATATGGAATTTGCCATTGACTCAGCGGGGAAGCCTCCAACCCAAGTATGCCATAAAGCTTGGAGTCTCTGACTCTGCTACGCCACACGGCCGTCGCTAGCGTAAAAATAGTATACTCGGATCGGCAAATCACAGTTTTAGGCTAAGAGTTACTTGAAATCTAGCCCTATTCAGGCAACCACCTAACTCTCTCTATGCCTATTTTTAACTCTTTAAGACATGCATTCTATGAAAACATACTCTGAAAACTCTAACTCTGTTATGGCATACATTTATATGGTATCGTCATACCATTGATTTGCAAGTCACATCTATGAGCCATTATTAGCATATAATAATCTCTGTTTCAAAACGTAAATCTGGGACCACCATATCAATAAATTATTTCAAGAAACTCTTTCTTAAAGCTCATGTAAATATATGTAAGAAACTCTCTTTTTCACCATTTCAAATACGCAAGGTGGTCATGTCAAAGATATCAATCATAGGCAATTCTTTCTTTTTAAGACAAAGACGAAATCATAACAAGAAACTCCCTCTCATCATCATAAAAATCATGTTAAATACTTACATATTAAAAATATCCCCTTCAAAATACTAAACAAGCATCTCAAATTATTCCCAACAAGTTCATCAACTCTAAATCATCAAAGAGAGGTTTCAATAATAATGCTTCCAATCAAATCTTCAACATCATACATATTCATATAAGTTTAAATCAATTTATGGGGGAAAGTCCAAAAAATCAAAACAATAATATCATCAACATACCTAAGATGTGAAATTTAAATCATAAATTCCAAAATCTCTTTAAAATTCATGCTTGATAATTTTTAAATCATGTTCTAGTGTTGATAAGCCCATGTAGTTTTTAGGATAAACCCCATGTACCTCTATTTAGGAAATTAAAGGATGATTCATGATGACCACGTCTTGGGGATTTCAAATCTTCAATCAATTTCTAAAACCCACAGTTGAATCTTGAGTTGTTTGAGTTTTTTTGTTTGAAACCCTAAGGAGTGTTCTTGATGGTTTTTGATGAAAATATTAATAATGAGGTCATTTGGGATTAAAATCCCATGTTAAAGATGATAAGAGGGGTGGGGGTGAAAATACCCAATATACCTTTAATGAGATGGAATAAAAATATAACTAGGAGCCCGATTTTATAGACCACCACGATGCGCCAAAATCACAGTGGCTCACTGGAAATTGACGAATGGGATTTTTAAGGTCACCGCGACGCAGAGCCATCGCATTGTCCCACTAGTTGGGACCTAGAAATTCAGAGCAATGCTCCACAATCGTGCTATGTTACTGGAATTTGACAATTGCTAAATAGGCCCACTCCGTGACGCGCCAAGCGCCAAAATGATGGTGTTTTACGATTAGGACTTAAATTAGCCATAACTTCTTGCCCGGATATCAAATTTGGGCGAATCGTATATTGATGGAAAGCTCATTCAATTTCCCATATGATAAAAAGTTGAAATTAGGAAAATTATAAATGGTTTAAACTTTATTTATTTTAGAAGTCAAAAATGAGACTAAGTCTCTTTGACACTATTCTAGTCATTTAACTCTAAGAGCATATTACCATGAGCTAATGTATGGATGATTTTGTGGGCTATTACACATCCGAACAAGGAAAATATGGTAGCTAACTCCCTCAGTAGGTTATCTATGGGCAGTCTTTCACATATTGAAAAGGGAAAGAGGGAGATGGTGAAGGATATTCACCGACTTACAAATCTAGGAGTGCAACTCTTGGATTCTGAAGATGGGAGAGTGGTTGTTCATGAGGTAGCTAAATCTTACCTTTGTGCTGAAGTTAAAGAGAAGCAGGTTGAAGATCCTATCTTGATATAGATCAAGAAAGATGTGGGTTAACAAAAGGTGATGTCTTTTGAAATTGGTGGTGATGGAGTTTTGAGATATCAGGGCAGACTATATATGCCAGATGTAGATGGGTTATGAAATAAGATCCTTGATGAAGCTCACACTTCATAGTACGTTGTTCACCCAGGTTGTACTAAGATGTATCATAATCTGAAAGCTATTTACTGGTGGAATAATATGAAGTGTGATGTGTCTAATTTTGTTGCCAAGGGTTTGAATTGTCAACAAGTGAAAGTAGAGCATATGAGACCAGGTGGTACTTACCAGGAGATAGCCTTGCCTTTGTGGAAATGGGAGATGATCAATATGGACTTCATCACAGGACTTCCAAGGTCCCAAAGACAATATGATTCAATTTGGGTGATTGTTAATTGACTGGCCAAGTCAACCCACTTTCTTCCTATCAGAAC
>NW_025867126.1:0-1423 GCF_002878395.1 Capsicum annuum
TTTACAATTGAAGTAATTAGTACTAACAAAAATGTTATTTCAGATTACATATCAAGACAAAGCTACACAGACTGATATAATAGAAGATGATGCTTTAGAAAAGATACTCAAAACCCTAACTACGTTTTCAATGAAAGTGGACAGTATGGGTAATGAAATAGAAAAGCTAAAGACTAATGAAGTTAAACTGAAATCTGAAGCTACAAATCAGCTAACTCAGCAGTGTGCAGAGCTATGTCGATCGGAAGACATTAAAATTTCAGAGCTAAAAGGAGACGTTGGGACGCTGTATAAAAACCATAACGTTTATCAATTTACAATTGCAGGTACAAGCAAAGGAGTTAGTGGACAAAGGTACCAGAACATGAACATGAATAAAATATTTGAAAAAACATTAATACCAAAAGCACAAAAAGACCCCCTGTACATACCCCCACAAATTACTACATATCGAGATAGTTTGAACCAAGATAAAAAAGCTTATAATCATATAGCCCGAGGATATATAGAAAATATCTATAAAGTACAAACTTTTCTAAACCTTAAACCCAGAGCTACAAATATCCAAGAACCGAACACAAACTATATAACCCAAACTTTGCAAGGTCACAACAAGGTAATCGCACTACCCAAAACTAACCCAAGCTTAATAAAAACTTGTTCAACCATAGATTATTAAATACCATATATACCCAAGATGGAGAAGAACTATCAACTATGAAAGAATTACATAAAATATTCACCACTTATAAAAGAGTAACCAAAGGAAATCTATTTTATATAAAGTTTTATACTGCACCAGTAGAGATATTATACGACGAGATCAAACCAGTTATACAAGTTGTAAAAATAGGATTGACCAGAGATATGATTATACCGAAAGATATTGTACAGCAGTCAGAGATACCCAGAATTGAGATACCTGATTTCTACACAAATAAACGACTTATTGGACTAGCTGCAATTATTCAAGAATTAGTAAATAATTATATCAATGGAAACCCAATATGGAGCTATTATTCAAGAGACCATAAAATGATTTATTCAAATTCAAGAGAACTACGACAAACAAATATGGAAGATGTTAGACAATGGATAATGACGTTACTTAACCCAGAAAAATAATCTATTGTAAGAGCAATTAAGAAAGAATTTATTTCAGACGAATTATTAACAAGACATTGCAAGTTTATTGGACACAAATATCTAGACCATCAATGTTCGAGATGTAACGGAGGGGATAATATTATCCCAGAAGTCCAGCTAGAATAAAAGAAAAATCAAACAAAAAGATAAGGATGTCAGCTAGAAGATAAAAATCAACAGAGAAATAATAGAAGAAGACAAAGCATTAAAGGAAGAAAGCGACATATGGAGAAAAAAGCTAACTTTGAAATATGAAATACGTGAATTATGTGAATAG
>NW_025867127.1:0-2019 GCF_002878395.1 Capsicum annuum
TCATGACTCTTATCTCAAATCATTCGGAAATCATCAACTCATAATAATAATATTCAAATCATGGCAGAAGTTCTCAATTTAAGAAATAAAATGATGAAATAGTCATGTGTATCGATCTTGAATAGCTCAAATATCATAAATCATTAATAAAGTATTTGGGTGTAAACCCAATTTGCAAAATCATGAATTTCAATAGTAGAAATTAAATCTTTAGGCACAGGAACGAAAGAAGTGTTCTTGTTCAAACCCCACGTACCTTGATTATGGATTTGAATGAAGAAACTTGTTATAGACTCCTTTTCCACTTCTTGAGTTAGGGTTATTGATGCTTTTGACTTGGGTACCTTGAATCTTGAACCAATTTATAAAATTTATGGTTGGATTCTTGATGTTCTTGGGAAATTTGGATTGGATTTTTGAGAGAGAAACCCAAGTATTCTTGATGAAATGGAAGAAGAATGAAGTTTTCTTCTTTACTTGGATATATATAGAGGATCAAAATGGGTGGAAAAGATCAAAATACCCTTTTAAAAATTCCCCTTAATTGCTGAAAAAAAATGACCAACGACATCCGTGATAGGCCGTTACGAAATATCGTCGGAAAAGGGTCAAATTTTTTATTTTCTGCCTAAGGCTGATGATGTCGTCAAAAATGTTGTCAGAAAGTGACGACATCGTCAGAAATGGCGTCAGAAACTGACAGCCCGTCAGAACCGTCGTCACCATTTTCTAGATTGACCATGTTGGAGTAAAACGGGCATAACTCTTTGCTCCTATATCGAATTTTGGAGAAATTGGTATCGTTGGAAATCTAATTCAATTATATATCTGTAGATAGGTCATGATATAAAAAATTCCAAGTATAATGATAGATATGCTCATTTGAAGTTGACTATACCAATATCCTTTCCAAGAACTCAATCGGTAAGGAATGTTTTCATTCGCCCAATCATTAGGACATCTTTAAGGCCTTAATACACACTATCCTTGATTAGGAAACAACCAAAGCACTATAATTTATTTCTCAAGAGCTTGATTTATGGTTGTACTATTGGTTAGAGTCTCAGGAAATTACCAAATGGCTCTAACTTCCTCATGGGGTGTCCGATTCGGGTGAATCTTATGTCGATGGAAAGCTTATCCGATTATCCACATGATCAAGATTAGAATTTAGGGAAATACAACATGATATAAATAACAATCAATTTGGAAGTCAACCATATTCACTCAAAAGATGGATTTAGGCTTAAGAAACGATCGGGGTCTTACAACTAACCCCAGGAAGTAAAATATTTACAGCAAGATGTAAAAATCTATATGTATTAACAATAAAACATGAAATAATGGGAAAAATAAAATTAACAAAATACAAATAGAAAGTCCTTTTGATCAATTTGTAAAAACAATTGATAATAATGATTATAGTTATAGAGACATAGATATAGAAGAAAATTTAGAAATAATAAATGATAGAATAAGTACAACAAAAAGAATAGCTCATGAAAAACCAGAATCATCAAGTTCATAAAAAAGAACAAGTTATGAAACAAGTTCAACAACTAATTTACACCAATATTACATAACAGGAACAATAAATGAAAAAGAATATTTAATACTCTTAAATATAGGACAAGAAGAAAATAATATAGCAAGATATCTAGTAAAAAATGAGGAAATAAAATCTGACAATAATATATGCCCAGATCTACCAAGAAGCTTAATAAACACTAAAAACATAGCAGAAAAAGAAATAACAATAGGAGTTAAAAAAATAAAAATAGAATTTGAAATAAAGGAAGAAATGCAAAAAGCAGACACAATATTAGGAATAAAATGGCAAGTATAACCATATAATATAGAGCATACACAATTATCTATAACATATAACAGAGAGAAATTATTCTTAAGAAGAGCTTTAACATGATATAAAAATATATGTATTAATGAAGATAGTAGTAGAAGGGTATTACAGTAGATATTATACACCTATGATAGATACAGGAGCAGAAGCTAATTTAT
>NW_025867128.1:0-1194 GCF_002878395.1 Capsicum annuum
TCTAGCTGATAGGCGGCTAACTTGGCACTCTTACTGGAAGTCACTCCCATGACATCTGTAACTTTCTGAACCTAGTCGAGAAACTCCTGTGAATCCTCTTCGAACTTAGAATCGGAGAATAGGGAAGGATTTATTTAGGTGAAGTCCTAAATCCTAGCTGCAGCTAAATTGAACACTGGGTTAGCTAGAATAACATGTGGTCATTCATTCTAAGCTGTGATTGGGTTGTCTAGAGTAGTGAATACAGTTCTGAATTATACATGAGAAATATATTCGTCTAGCCTGAGCGGGCTGAGGTGCTGACTAATTACCAGTTCTCCTTTTGTTATCCCTTTTGGGAGGCATATTTTGTAAATGAAAGAAAGAACAGATTAGACTGGGAGTTAAATTTGAAAGAAAGGAACTGTTCCTAAAGCATCTCATAGCCTCCTATCCATAAGAGTGGTGAATAACATACCCATGCACAAGACTCTACTTGATATGTCTTTTCATACTTCCTCGGATAATGTTGAACCTTAGTCTTTGATACCAAGTTTGTAACGCCACGAATCTGGTACCCAAAATGCATCATGGTGCTCATGACCCCAAAGGACCCCAAGCTAACCCATGAATGATATCTATAACTGAGCACTAAATAATATACTGTAAATATGCATAATATAAGTTATAACGCCATAAGGTTCAAAAATGAACTAATACTGAATATAAAACAATGTTTGTAATGGGGTATAACAATACCCAATACTAAAATAAACTGTTTGAAACATGTTGTTGTCTGAAATCCTCTAAACTATCTGAAAATTATGGAGTTGATGGGACATGTCCCCAACTAACTCCGTACTACTAAAAAAATAAAGGAATAAAATAATTATGCTATCTTCGAATAATGAGGACTCACTGTTGGTCTAGCTGTTGAATGTCCGATCTACTTAGGATGCTCGAGAGCTCGTGCTTCTAAACCTTTGGTATAAAACACCATAGCGCAAATACACTAGTACGATTAAATGTACTGGTATGCAAGTGTGGTAGGCTAAATACAAGGGTTCATATGCATGAACAACAATAACTAACTGGTGACTTGAAAATGTGCGTGTGAGAAATACATGTATGAAAATATAAACTGGAACTGGGGTTCTGACAATACTAGATATATTATTTATAATCGATAATTGCGTATACTTATACTAAAAAATA
>NW_025867129.1:0-1011 GCF_002878395.1 Capsicum annuum
AATTTTGGGTATTTATTATATTATGACCAGTTCAATTTCAATTATTGATTATATTATGTTGTGTAACACCCCGTACTTAATTACGTGCATTAGCCATTGTTATATGTGTTGGAGTATAAGTATTGATCCTAAGTTAGGTATATATGAGTTTAAGTATTAGTATTGATTATTTTGAGATGGTTTCAAATGTATAGTTTGATTATATGTGTATAGGAGTCGACATTATTTATACCGGAATTTGCCCGTCGATGGATCCATACGAAGGTTACTGAATAAGCTTTCCAACGATATAAAGATTTCCCAAAACGGATAAGTTTCGGATATAATCGAGCACGTTCGAAACTATAAAACGGTGGCCGGGATGTTGTGAACAGTAAGTGTGCAGGAAAATTTCCTGCACACAAACTACTGAGGCCTGCCAGTTTTTTGGGTCAACTTTGAACGATCATAACACCCTCAACATAATGAACTGGGAGAGCTAACACATATCAAAAAAATATCTTTGAGTCTTCTTTCCGATGCAATTGGTTTCATCCAAATCCAACATCTGAGTAAGGAGTTATACTCGTTTTACTTCGGCCTCTCAAAACAGATTTTTAGGGTCAACTTCAAACGATCATAACTCCTTGTACAGGACGAAATGGGTGGCCTAATTTATATGAAATGAAAGCCCTTTGTATTATCTTTCTAACGATACCAATTTAACCCAAATCCGATATCGGAGCAAAGAGTTATGGCCGATTTACTTTAGCCTACCAAAACAGTCCACCATGGACAGATTCGGATTTACTTAAATTTTTAAGGGCAATATGGTCATTTTCCATCACCACATGGACGAAAATTGGTCATTATATACATATAATTAGTCTCATATCCATCAATTATCATAAAATTATTGAAAATAAGAAACCCTAGCCTAATTTCAACTCCAAATATCTTGTGATTCAACCGTAGAAAATCCAAATTGATTCCGTAGTTGTGTTCACCATCTCAAGGGCTTCGAGAGGCACC
>NW_025867130.1:0-2050 GCF_002878395.1 Capsicum annuum
ATTTTGTTATCTTTCTGAAATTCTTTTATTCTTGGATGATGATTATTCTGTTGATATTTGAGGGTTATTTATGGAAACCCCATTGATTTGTGTTGAACTGAATAAAAATGGCTCAAAGGGTTAGCTTGGGGCTACTCGTAGCCTCAAGCACCGTGTGACGCTCCGGGGCCTGTTTTTTGTGGCATTAAAACCTTGGTATCAGAGCCTAAGGTTTTAAGGTTTCCTAGGGAATCTGACAAGCCATGTTAAGTAGAGTCTTGATCATCGGTGTGTAGCGTACCACATCTATGAGCAAGAGGCTATAAGACGTTTTAGGAAAAAGTGTGCTTCTTTCTTTCAGAAGTCTATTGTGCTTAAAGTGTCTCTCTCTGCTATTGATTCGTGCTATCCTCTTTCATAAATATGCCTCCACGTCGAGCGAGAAAAAATAATAATGGTCAGCAACCTCAACCCGCTAACCCATTGAATGAAAACATGTCTTATGCTGAATTTTGAGCAGCTTTTCAGGCACTGGCCCAAGCTATTACTGCAAATGTTCAGGCCAACCCGACCTAGGCTCCACAGCAGCAAGGAGGTGATTCAACTATTGCCAGGATCCGTGACTTCATGCGGATGAATCTACCAAAATTCTATGGGTCCAAGTCTGATGAGGATCCACAGTTGTTTTTAGAGGAGGTGCGGAAGATTACTCAGGTGATGCATGTATCTGAGGAGCATAGTGTGGATTTTACTGTGTATAGGTTGAAAGACCTTGCTTATGATTGGGTTGTTGCTTGGAGGAAAGGTAGAGGTGAGGGAGCTATCCCTATAACTTGGCAAGAGTTCCAGGATGCATTCCTGGATAAATTTTTCCCTTTAGAGATGAGGGAGGCAAAGGTGGAAGAGTTTATGAACCTGTGACAGAGCTCTATGACTATTAGGGAGTACTGTCTAAAGTTTAATCAGTTGGCCAAGTATGCTCCTGACTTAGTGGCTGATAATTGGGCTAGTATGAGTAAGTTTGTGATTGGAGTGTCTAGTTATGTGGTTAAGGAGTATAGGTCTGCTATGCTGAATAGTGAGATAAATCTTTCTAGGCTGATAACTCATGCCCAACAGATTGAGGAAAATAAAATTAAGGAGAGAGATAGAATAAGAAGGAATAAGAGAGCTAGGTCCGAGCAGCACGGACAGGGCCAGACTAGATCGTAGGGAGGGAGTCGCCCTCAGTATTAGGATCGTTCATCTATGCCAGTACCGTCATCTTCTAGTGCTCTTATGCCTAGAGGTAGGCAAGAGCAAGGTAGCAGTTCATATGCATCTAGGTCCCTGTACAGTGCTGGCAGTAAGCCAAATTATCCCTTGTGTCCTAAGTGTGGTAAGGCTCATTCGGGTAAGGGTTTGGGAGAGAAGAGGGGTTATTTTTGGTATGGTGACATAAGTCACAGAGTTAGAGATTATCCACAGGATGGACAAGGGCAGCGTGACTATCGCGCTCAGACCCAGACTCAAACTATTAGTGCTCCAGTTCCAGCGACTCGCCCAGCCCCAACTCAGGGTGCCTCTTCTAGCAATGCTGGCGGGTAGCGCCAGAATAGATTATATGCTTTACCATCCAACCAGGAACAGGAGGACTCTCCCGATATTGTTACTGGTATGCTTCGTATATTTCAGTTTAATGTGTATGCTTTGTTGGATCCTGGATCCAGTTTCTCATACGTTACACCTTTGATTGCTGTGAATTTTGAAATGAGTCCTGAGATCATTCCTGAGCCTATCCTAGTTTCTACCCCAGTGGGTGATTTGATTATTGCCCAAAAATTGGATAAAAATTGTCCTGTTATCGTTCTTCATACAGTTTTGTTGGTTGATCTGATTGAGTTAGACATGGTAGATTTTGATGTGATTCTGGGTATGGACTGGTTGTATTCTTCTTATGCCACTATTGATTGTCGGACCTGAGTGGTCAAGTTTCAATTTCTGGGTGCATCCATGTTTGAGTGGTCTGGGAATTCTGTGTCACCCAAGAGTCATTTTATCTCTTACCTCAAAGCTAGAAAGCTTATTTCCA